>NW_019174384.1:1081260-1347583 GCF_002260705.1 Seriola dumerili | reverse complement strand
CAAAGACATTTTTATGCCTTTCTATACTGTGACCTTTTTGAGAATTTTATGCCATACTAAACTATGACCTTTTTTTGACATTTTTGTACCTTATTAAACTATGACGTTTTTTCACATTTTTATGCCTCATTATACAATGATGTTTTTTTCACATTTTTATGCCATACTTTACTATGACATTTTTTGAAATTTTTATGCCATACTTTACTATGATGTTTATTCACAATTTTATGCCATACTATACTATTATGTTTTTTGACATTTTTATGCCATACTATACTATGACTTTTTTTGACATTTTTATGCCTTACTATACTATGACATTTTTTTGATATTTTTATGCAAAGACATTTTTATGCCTTTCTATACTGTGACCTTTTTGAGAATTTTATGCCATACTAAACTATGACCTTTTTTTGACATTTTTATGCCATACTATACTATGATGTTTTTTGATATTTTTATGCTGTGCTATACAAAGACGTTTTTATGCCTTACTATACTGTGACTTTTTTTGAGAATTTTATGCCATACTATACTATGATGTTTTTTGACATTTTTATGCCTTACTATACTATGACGTTTTTTGACATTTTTATACCTTATTATACTATGATGTTTTTTCACATTTTTATGCCATTATATATTATGATGTTTTTCACATTTTTATGCCTTACTATACTATGACATTTTTTTTCATTTTTATACCTTGCTATACTATGACATTTTTTTTCATTTTTATGCCTTACTATACTATGACATTTTTTCAGAATTTGATGACATACTATACTATGATGTTTTTTGACAATTTTATGCCGTAACATACTAAGACGTTTTTATGCCATACTATACTATGACATTTTTTGACAATTTTATTCCATACTATACTATGACATTTTTTGACAATTTTATGCCATACTATACTATGACGTTTTTTGGTATTTTTAGGCATTACTATACTATAATGTTTTTTGACAATTTTATGCCTTACTATACTACATAGTTTTTTTCATTTTTATGCCTTACTATACTATGACATTTTTTCGATATTTTTATGCAAAGACATTTTTATGCCTTTCTATACTGTGACCTTTTTGAGAATTTTATGCCATACTAAACTATGACCTTTTTTTGACATTTTTGTACCTTATTATACTATGACGTTTTTTCACATTTTTATGCCTCATTATACAATGATGTTTTTTTCACATTTTTATGCCATACTTTACTATGACATTTTTTGAAATTTTTATGCCATACTTTACTATGATGTTTATTCACAATTTTATGCCATACTATACTATTATGTTTTTTGACATTTTTATGCCATACTATACTATGACTTTTTTTGACATTTTTATGCCTTACTATACTATGACATTTTGTTTTCATTTTTATGGTATGCTATACTGTGACGTTTTTTGACATTTTTATGCCTTACTATACTATGACATTTTTTCAGAATTTGATGACATACTATACTATGATGTTTTTTGACATTTTTATGCCGTAACATACTAAGACGTTTCTATGTCATACTATACTATGACGTTTTTTGACAATTTTATGCCGTAACATACTAAGACGTTTTTATGCCATACTATACTATGACATTTTTTGACAATTTTATTCCATACTATACTATGACGTTTTTTGAGAATTTTATGCCGTAACATACTAAGACGTTTCTATGTCATACTATACTATGACGTTTTTTGAGAATTTTATGCCGTAACATACTAAGACGTTTCTATGTCATACTATACTATGACGTTTTTTGAGAATTTTATGCCGTAACATACTAAGACGTTTCTATGTCATACTATACTATGACGTTTTTTGAGAATTTTATGCCGTAACATACTAAGACGTTTCTATGTCATACTATACTATGACGTTTTTTGAGAATTTTATGCCGTAACATACTAAGACGTTTCTATGTCATACTATACTATGACGTTTTTTGAGAATTTTATGCCGTAACATACTAAGACGTTTCTATGTCATACTATACTATGACGTTTTTTGAGAATTTTATGCCGTAACATACTAAGACGTTTCTATGTCATACTATACTATGACGTTTTTTGAGAATTTTATGCCGTAACATACTAAGACGTTTCTATGTCATACTATACTATGACGTTTTTTGAGAATTTTATGCCGTAACATACTAAGACGTTTCTATGTCATACTATACTATGACGTTTTTTGACATTTTTATGCCATACTATACTATGACATTTTTTCACAAATTTATGCCATACTATACTACGATGTTTTTTGACATTTTTATGCCATAATATACTACGACGTTTTTTGACATTTTTATTCCATACTATACTATGACGTTTTTTCATTTTTTCGCCTTACTATACTATGACAATTTTATGCCATACTATACTATGACATTTTTTGACATTTTTATGCCATACTATACTATGATGTTTTTTTTCATTTTCATGCCATATTATACTATGACATTTTTTCACAAATTTATGCCATACTATACTATGACGTTTTTTCACATTTTTATGCCATACTATACTATGACATTTTTTCACAAATTTATGCCATACTATACTATGATGTTTTTTTTCATTTTCATGCCATATTATACTATGACATTTTTTCACAAATTTATGCCATACTATACTATGATGTTTTTTTTCATTTTCATGCCATACTATACTATGACATTTTTTCACAAATTTATGCCATACTATACTATGATGTTTTTTTTCATTTTCATGCCATATTATACTATGACATTTTTTCACAAATTTATGCCATACTATACTATGATGTTTTTTTTCATTTTCATGCCATACTATACTATGACATTTTTTCACAAATTTATGCCATACTATACTATGATGTTTTTTTTCATTTTCATGCCATATTATACTATGACATTTTTTCACAAATTTATGCCATACTATACTATGATGTTTTTTTTCATTTTCATGCCATATTATACTATGACATTTTTTCACAAATTTATGCCATACTATACTATGATGTTTTTTTTCATTTTCATGCCATACTATACTATGACATTTTTTCACAAATTTATGCCATACTATACTATGATGTTTTTTTTCATTTTCATGCCATACTATACTATGACATTTTTTCACAAATTTATGCCATACTATACTATGACATTTTTTGACATTTTTATGCCATACTATACTACGACGTTTTTTGACATTTTTATGCAATACTATACTATGACATTTTTTGACATTTTTATGCCATACTATACTATGACGTTTTTTCACAAATTTATGCCATACTATACTATGACATTTTTTCACAAATTTATGCCATACTATACTATGACGTTTTTTTGACATTTTCATGCCTTACTATATTATGACGTTTTTTGAGAATTTTATGCCGTAACATACTAAGACGTTTCTATGCCATACTATACTATGACGTTTTTTGACACTTTTATGTCATATTATACTGTGACTTTTTTTGAGAATTTTATGCCATACTATACAATGACATTTTTTGACAATTTTAAGCCATACTATACTATGACATTTTTACACAAATTTATGCCATACTATACTATGATGTTTTTTTTCATTTTCATGCCATATTATACTATGACATTTTTTCACAAATTTATGCCATACTATACTATGACATTTTTTGACATTTTTATGCCATACTATACTACGACGTCTTTTGACATTTTTATGCAATACTGTACTATGACATTTTTTGACATTTTTATGCCATACTATACTATGACGTTTTTTCACAAATTTATGCCATACTATACTATGACATTTTCTTTCATTTTCATGCCATACTATACAATGACATTTTTTCACAAATTTATGCCATACTATACTATGATGTTTTTTGAGAATTTTATGCCATACTATACTTTTTGACATTTTTATCCATACTATACTATGATGTTTTTTGAGAATTTTATGCCATACTATACTTTTTGACATTTTTATCCATACTATACTATGATGTTTTTTGAGAATTTTATGCCATACTATACTTTTTGACATTTTTATCCATACTATACTATGATGTTTTTTGAGAATTTTATGCCATACTATACTTTTTGACATTTTTATCCATACTATACTATGATGTTTTTTGAGAATTTTATGCCATACTATACTTTTTGACATTTTTATCCATACTATACTATGATGTTTTTTGAGAATTTTATGCCATACTATACTTTTTGACATTTTTATCCATACTATACTATGATGTTTTTTGAGAATTTTATGCCATACTATACTTTTTGACATTTTTATCCATACTATACTATGATGTTTTTTGAGAATTTTATGCCATACTATACTTTTTGACATTTTTATCCATACTATACTATGATGTTTTTTGAGAATTTTATGCCATACTATACTTTTTGACATTTTTATCCATACTATACTATGATGTTTTTTGAGAATTTTATGCCATACTATACTTTTTGACATTTTTATCCATACTATACTATGATGTTTTTTGAGAATTTTATGCCATACTATACTTTTTGACATTTTTATCCATACTATACTATGATGTTTTTTGAGAATTTTATGCCATACTATACTTTTTGACATTTTTATCCATACTATACTATGATGTTTTTTGAGAATTTTATGCCATACTATACTTTTTGACATTTTTATCCATACTATACTATGATGTTTTTTGAGAATTTTATGCCATACTATACTTTTTGACATTTTTATCCATACTATACTATGATGTTTTTTGAGAATTTTATGCCATACTATACTTTTTGACATTTTTATCCATACTATACTATGATGTTTTTTGAGAATTTTATGCCATACTATACTTTTTGACATTTTTATCCATACTATACTATGATGTTTTTTGAGAATTTTATGCCATACTATACTTTTTGACATTTTTATCCATACTATACTATGATGTTTTTTGAGAATTTTATGCCATACTATACTTTTTGACATTTTTATCCATACTATACTATGATGTTTTTTGAGAATTTTATGCCATACTATACTTTTTGACATTTTTATCCATACTATACTATGATGTTTTTTGAGAATTTTATGCCATACTATACTTTTTGACATTTTTATCCATACTATACTATGATGTTTTTTGAGAATTTTATGCCATACTATACTTTTTGACATTTTTATCCATACTATACTATGATGTTTTTTGAGAATTTTATGCCATACTATACTTTTTGACATTTTTATCCATACTATACTATGATGTTTTTTGAGAATTTTATGCCATACTATACTTTTTGACATTTTTATCCATACTATACTATGATGTTTTTTGAGAATTTTATGCCATACTATACTTTTTGACATTTTTATCCATACTATACTATGATGTTTTTTGAGAATTTTATGCCATACTATACTTTTTGACATTTTTATCCATACTATACTATGATGTTTTTTGAGAATTTTATGCCATACTATACTTTTTGACATTTTTATCCATACTATACTATGATGTTTTTTGAGAATTTTATGCCATACTATACTTTTTGACATTTTTATCCATACTATACTATGATGTTTTTTGAGAATTTTATGCCATACTATACTTTTTGACATTTTTATCCATACTATACTATGATGTTTTTTGAGAATTTTATGCCATACTATACTTTTTGACATTTTTATCCATACTATACTATGATGTTTTTTGAGAATTTTATGCCATACTATACTTTTTGACATTTTTATCCATACTATACTATGATGTTTTTTGAGAATTTTATGCCATACTATACTTTTTGACATTTTTATCCATACTATACTATGATGTTTTTTGAGAATTTTATGCCATACTATACTTTTTGACATTTTTATCCATACTATACTATGATGTTTTTTGAGAATTTTATGCCATACTATACTTTTTGACATTTTTATCCATACTATACTATGATGTTTTTTGAGAATTTTATGCCATACTATACTTTTTGACATTTTTATCCATACTATACTATGATGTTTTTTGAGAATTTTATGCCATACTATACTTTTTGACATTTTTATCCATACTATACTATGATGTTTTTTGAGAATTTTATGCCATACTATACTTTTTGACATTTTTATCCATACTATACTATGATGTTTTTTGAGAATTTTATGCCATACTATACTTTTTGACATTTTTATCCATACTATACTATGATGTTTTTTGAGAATTTTATGCCATACTATACTACGACGTTTTTTGACATTTTTATTCCATACTATACTATGACTTTTTTTTTTTTTTTTTTCGCCTTACTATACTATGACAATTTTATGCCATACTATACTATGACGTTTTTTGACATTTTCATGCCTTACTATACTATGACGTTTTAATGACTTTTTTTGCCTTACTATACTATGACGTTTTAATGACTTTTTTTGCCTTACTATACTATGACGTTTTAATGACTTTTTTTGCCTTACTATACTATGACGTTTTAATGACTTTTTTTGCCTTACTATACTATGACGTTTTAATGACTTTTTTTGCCTTACTATACTATGACGTTTTAATGACTTTTTTTGCCTTACTATACTATGACGTTTTAATGACTTTTTTTGCCTTACTATACTATGACGTTTTTTGACATTTTCATGCCTTACTATACTATGATGTTTTTTGAGAATTTTATGCCGTAACATACTAAGACATTTTCATGCATTACTATACTATAATGTTTTTTGACATTTTCATACCTTACTATACTATGACGTTTTTTGACCAAATTTTATATATTTTACAGAATTAAAATATAAAGATATATATTAAAAAGATGGTGATTGAACTAGTTTTTGTGGATGTACTCTTGTACTATTGATGATGCTAGAAGAATAATAGAAATCAAAGCAAATCATACTGAGATAAAAATAAATTGCAATAAACATGGATAACTGTTAAAATTGTATCATTAAGTTTTATTTTTTCTTCCCATAATTTTTTTTTTAGCAACTCTAAAATGTAAAAAAGAACAACATTAAGATGCAGATATACAACACCTTGTCCGACTGAACCACCTTGCTCTCTGAAAAAAAATTGCATCCTCTTGTAACAGTATCATGATCCCAATATGTTCATACTACACTGCACAGCCCTAATATTATATAAGTGTCAAGCCCTGCCACATCCACTGTGCTTGGTTACAGTTCAGTGAATGGGAGACTCCATCTGTCCCTAGTTATCCTTGCAGCCTGTCTGATCTGTGGCCTTCATCCTGAACAGGTCGATGCCTTCGCTGGTCAGCAGGTTTTTGGCGTACTGCACCGTCTCTGGAGGCAGGAAGCGTGACCTGCCGAGGATCCAGGCGTACTCAACATGGAACAGGCGGAGGATGTCCGTGCAGGAGTACACAACGGACAGACTGGTGTAGTCAGTGGTCAGAACCAGATATGGGCTGTAGGGAGTGACTAGGAGCAAAAGTCACAGAGAGAAAAATGATGATGATTAGAATCTTTTATTGTACTTTGTTTTTCCAATGAAGAGTTTCAATCAATGCAATGAGATGTTTACCCAGGGTGTGGTAGATGTCAAGACCAAGAGCACGATTATCACAGTAGGATTTACATAGTTGGAGTAAGGACCACAGTGCTTAGACAGAGATTTCCACTAAGGTCACAGCTAAGATAAACGCAAGTATCGTCTGCATAAAGATGTAACTTATGTGTAGAGAAAAGCATGTAGATAAAGAATAAAACAGGACCAAGCACTGAGTCCTGATGGATAATCAATCATCGTTGTAAAATCTAAAAATTTACACTCACAGTGAGATTTGAACCTCGTCACCTTAAGAGCTGTGCCAATGATGTGATGCTCAAGTCTGCTAAAAAGGACACAAACATCTGCTGAGATCTAAATACTGATGCAAGGCTTTCACGGACAGACGGGCTCATTGTCATTGACATAACTAATGCAGTGAGGCTGCTGTGTCATGTATCAGCCAATAATATTGTCATTCATGAGGTATGTGTGCTCTTTAACCACATAATCTCCATGATGAGTGGAAGGGCTGCTGTCTGCAATGCAAAAAACTTACTTTTCTTTTCCGTGCTTGTGTTCAGTTTTATAAGGGACTATGTAATGATCTCACTACTATAATTATTGGAAAGGTTATTATTCCGAAAACCCTCAACTACTTATAGCAATAAAAAGAAAGACAAGACTTCAAAAGATGACAGAGTTAGGGGTTGGGTTTGTCTAAGAACAGTAGTGATGGCAAAAACAAAGACAATGAAGAAGATAAAAGAGTAAGAAGAAGAAGAGTAACTTACAATATGAGAAGCTGACTCCAAGTCTGGCAGGTTCTCTCGGGTCCTGAACTATTGCTGTCCCTTCTGCCACCCTTACCTTGTCCTTACTGAGACACAGGGAGGAAGAGAGAAAGAAATGAGTGGATTTTAAGTTCATTGAACTGAGGGATCAAAGCACATAATAAAATAACAATAATAATTCAAGTCAAACACTCATAAAGACAGGATTAATTCTCTATCATCTTTCATCACAAAAGGAAGTGGTTATCCAGTGTTCCTTCTGTTTGATAATAATAAACATACTCCATACTGACCACCAGGCCTTCGAGCATCAACTCAGGGTCCCTACACCCCACATCATCTGTTCTTTGGTCCACAAACTCCACACAAACTTGACTATAGTTAATGTTATAACCTGTGACACTACAAATAAATGTGCTGCTAAAGCCACCAGAGTGCTATTGTTATTCTCTGTGTAGACATGTGCTGTGCCTGTAGCACAGCACATGTAGTGCACAGGTAGAAATTTCACTATTGGTGTTGGTGCCAGCGTCGACTGTAGAGCACTGGATCACTGGATCACCGCTCGATCACTCAACGGTATGTGCAGCACTTCATTGTTTAATGGGCATTTAAATTTAGACATAACTGAGCATTACTCCACTGCATTGGTTGCATTGACTTTGCATTGACTGTTTAGTTGCGGTGAATTATCCCAAACTGAAAACTCTCTTCTTATGAAAGCTTCTGGCCCTACACGCTTGGTCATCGGCCCGAGTCTGGCCCATGTCAGACAGTCGGAGAATTTTCTGTGTGTACGCCAGAATTGGTCCAAATTTTTTCAAGTAGCATTTTGACAGTTATACGGGCCATATATATTCAGCCAGAATTAACACAAACGTGCGGCCCAAGTGTCGATGAATACTCACTAGAACTGAGAGTTCAGCACCTGGATGGTACCATCTGTCCTTATGGCGTAGTTCGCCTCAATGCACTTTCCTCTTGCGAAGGACGCAGGAAGCTTTGCAATCTCATACCACCTTCCCAGATACTGTGACAGAGAGCGTTATTGGTTCTGTGTATTTCACTGCATAATTTGTACTGTATATACACAGTGTGTTTGTGTGTGTGTGTGTGTGTGTGTGTGTGTGTGTGTTACCTGTTGGAGGTTGAAGTTGGGCTGGACTTTGGGGGTAGGACAGGGACCCCAGTGATAGGTCTGTGCTGACACCAGAGGGAGCAGCAGCAGGAGAAGGTAGACAGCAGACATGGTTCCTTCAGGGGGAACAGGGGAGATTTATTTACGGTATTTAATGTTGTAAAGTATCGGTATATAGCATGGAGCAATGCCACACATGCACAATACCACAGCATAACAGAAGCTTGAATATGAATTTAAATTTGAACTCAAATATTGTAGCTGCAAAAATCAGCAACTGACCGGATGTGACACTGAAATGCTTTTTTTGTGATTTTTAAGGTACTAAAATTGATTGTAATTGAGTTGTTAATATAGAGTATATAGGTATAATATTATAATACGTATTAGTAATAATTATTATAATAACTATTTATATTATTTAATTTGTACAAACAAGAATAATAATTTTTATTTATAATGTTGTCGAGTCAGTTGAAGTGTAGTTGTGTATACACAGGCCTGAATGAAGTGTGTGTGTTTGTTTCTGTTGGGCGGCCATGATAACTTCATTGTAAAGGGTTAAACCTCGGTGTTAACTGAAGCCAGTTGAAGCCATGACGGTTGTTGAGGTACAATATTTGCATACCTGAAATCATTTACATTTCAGCTTCTGTTGTTCCCTATAGAGATGTCAAACAGTTGACTAGTGAGATAGGAGTGGAACAAACAGGCCATTTCTCTGTCTGTGTCACATGCAGAAGCATCTTTTGTCTCTTTACAAAACATCACATGCTGCCACACCTGTTCTTCTTGTTTAACACAACACCTGTACCTTCACATAGACCAGTCAGCTACTTCTTTACATTGTTGTTTAACAAATATTAACAAAAATAATCTCAAAGGATTTTAGCCTTTGATTTTAAAGAAATAGCTATTGTTGTGATATGTTTCTATAAAACACTGAATCAGGAACACAGAAGATAAAACCAAGTGAAAAACTAGTTAAGCCGAAAACAATCAGTGTTTCAACAGAGTATTATCTAAAAACTTTATCATATTCCATAAATAACTATACCATAAAACTACCATAATCATTCATCTCCCGCACACTGCAGTTTAGAATAATTCACAAGCCGTAAATGAAACTTCTTCTTACCTCAGGTGTGTGTCAGGTGAAGGTCTGAGGCTGCAGCTCACTCCGTCTGAGGAGCTCGAGACTCACACACAGTCTTTACCAGCAGCCGGGACAAACACAGGGTGAGTGTGTGTTCACCTTACGTCACTCTGACAGCACGAGGCAGCTCATTAGGTAATTGTCATCATGCGCACATTCCCACACACACACACACACACACACACACACACAATAGTGTATATGTAGAGACTGTGTGAAGGGTTAAATCATTTATCCATCCAAGTCCCACAGAATTATGAGTGTGTGTGCTTCTGTCAGCAGTGCACACTCTCACTTATTTACTTCTTCATCGCCATGGAAATGATGGATATAGCCGTTATGTATTATAGTTATTCAAGAAGTTACTGCACCTCATCGAATTTGTTTACAAGAGATGTATTTACATTTGTCTTGTCCATTTGTCTGCCGTTTGCCAGTGTCAGCCTACTTCCTCATTTTACCACCAGGTGGCGCCAAAGTAAAACAAAACAATCAGTTACTCCACAAACCGCAGCTGTCTCTGAAGTGTATAATGTAGCTGTAAGTAGATATGACATTCTTAAATGTTAATTAATGTAGTCTTTGTCAAACACTATGACTTCCATTCCTCACGTTTATATACTGTTTAGAAAGAAATTTGATTAGTCACAATCCTGATCTTTGAAACATAACTATAAATTTCACAACCAAAAAGTCAGAACGAGCATGCCAGTCACAAGCCGCTGTCAACCATTCATCAACTCCAATGTCACTTTCTGATTTTTATTTTATGTGCATGTTATTTCTATTTAATTTGGCAACGATTAAAAACAAGATTTCTATTATTCTTATTCCCAGATGTTGCAGGCGTATAAAATAATGAGACCAGACAGACATGAGAATCTAATAAAGATTATTTATTTCCAGTGTTTGTTGAGGGAGAGCATTGCACCAATGTTCTGCTGTACACAGGCGAGATGTTCAGGAAAACATTGTCTCATGCAGTTTCAAAGATAAGTTTGCTGTTTTTTTTTGTTGTTTTTTCTTTTTCTCCCAGGTTTAAGCGCCCATGCATTTTACTGCATTGAAAAGACAAAGGGGGAAAAAAACGAAGCAAAACTAAATGAAACAAACACTGACATAAATTTGAATTGAGTTTAACTAAACAGGAAAAAAAAACTAATCTGTGGAATGCCTGTGAAATTATTCTCCCCTAAAAATGTTTTTAAATTCATTCTTGTCTTGACAACTGTTGGTAAAAACAGTTAAAAAACCAAACAAATAAAAACAAAACGAGGCACTTTTTCTTCTTGAGATAAAAACACATGTAAAAACTTACTTTTTGGACTATAACTTGACAAAGTTTGGAAATAAAAACTACTGTACCAAGCATTACATACTGTAGTAACAGCATTTCATTACTGTTTTCAGTCTTTATTTGATAAAACTATAATAACCCTCCAAGTCCCTCAAGCTAATATCTGGCTGTTGTGACTGTACTGTGAAAAAAACAAACTTCCCCACAGCACCCAGCTCAGAAAGCAGCCCTCCATTATATCCACAAACTTCAAGTACAGGCAAAAAAAAAAAAAAAAAAATACATATTGTTTTTGAAAATGACAATATTGTCACAAGCAACTAGTGTTAGTCCAAAAAAGGAGCGAGTAATACATTCTTCATACCGTTTATAATAGGAAGAACTGAACCATGATTCCTTAGTAAAAAGGTTTCCTCCTTCATTCTTCAGTAAGAGTCAAGTCGACGCTTTACGTTTCATTAGTGCTGCGTAACAACCTTCAGAGTCCATTTCTGTCCTATCAACATCACATGTCAACAGCAAAGTCACATTCTTGCATTAGTAGAGTTCAGTCTCGAAGGAGGAAGTCCGTGTTTTTATCCGTGTCTGTTCCAGTATGGCCGACGAGTCAGTGGAATTACACACATAAAACATCTCTTCAGCATTATTCCAGTAACAATCATGGAAGCCTATACACAGTATGTACAGTAGATACATAAAGTATACTTTGTAGAAAAAATATTGTGCAGTAACCTTAGCTAAAATACCCACATTCGTACGATTACGCATTCATTCTCTTTTTGTTTTTCCTCACAGACGCACGAGACGAGAGCCGCTCCTGCCGTTTCACAGATACTGGTAGAACCGCGAGCGGACAACTTGTGCTCCAGAGAGTTTGTGTGGGTGAGCGTCTGCCCCGAGCGACGCTTTGTTTTTACCCTGCAGCCCGCTGCCGTTGACGTGCTCCCCCGCTAGTGGCTGCGCGCCCGGGGACGCGGAAGGTGGAGGTCTTTCAGGATCGACGTCCTGAGCGTCCGCGTGATCATCCTCAGGCACGGCTTTTGGTGCGACCTCTACGCTCGACTCGGAGCCTCTGCACCGCTCTCTGGCGATCCAGTCCCGGATGGAGAAGTCCTCGGAGGAGCATCTGGGCTTGAGGCGGTCCAGAGCCGACAGTTCGGCCGCCTGGTCCACCCCGCCCTGCTCCCTCCAGTCGTTGATGACCGCCAGCTCTGCAAAGTCTCTCTGCCCGCCCATGGTGTGCCTCCGCCGGATGTTCTTCTTCTTGCTGCGGGCGTCCGGAGCTCGGTTCTTCTGGGTGAACATGTCATCAGCGGATGTTCGTAACCTGAACTTCAGCCGCTCGGTGATCTTGAGGTGCCAGGCCGGTTCGGGGCGCTCCGACTCGCTGCGTGAAGACGAGCTGAGGCTGCTTGTGGATCGCCCTTTCTTCATCACCTCCAGGACTCGAGACAAGCGCGTGGAAGACTCTGTCCTGCCTTCGCTGCGCTCGCCGCTTCCAGCTACACCCTCCACCGATGACTCGCTGTCTGTCTTCTGTCTCAGGGACCACCGTCTGGAGAGGGTGTCGCACTCAATCATCCTGTGCGACGGAAAAAGGCGCCGAGCTTCCAGTTTTGGCGTGGTGCTCCCCTCCCTTGTTGCACCACCCCCTCTTGCTTCACTCTTCTCCTGACTCTGCTCTGGGCAGGGCGTCGACTGGCTGTTGCCGCCGCCCGGGGCAAAGACCGGGAAGTCACTTTCACTGTCCGTCTCCATGGGTCGTCCCTCGCTGATGAGCTCGCTGCGTTCGTCGTCTGCCTCCTCCCCGCCCTGCAGCTCCGGACTGAGTGCGCTGGACTCCGCTCCGGTCAAGAACGTGATGGAGGAAGTGGTGGAGTAGTCCGAGGTGATGGAGCTCACTTCTGCGCCGGCGGACGCTCCTGCACCTGCTCCCAGTCCGGTGCACGCTACTGCAGGCAGGTCGGGGGACGCGCCCGCAGTCCACTTTTTGGGTCTTGAGCGTGGCACTGATGCTCCGGAGCTCATGGTCCCGAGGTCTGAGGTGTTTTCATCCAGCTGAGACGGGGGGTCGGACAGGGAGGACTTCCCTTGAGGAGCCGTTTGGTAGCTGATGTTCGGAGAGCCAGAGATGTTCGGGGACGGGGAGGGGGAAGGTGACGAGTGCCTGGGTGGAGTCTTCTCCTTCAGGAATAAGGAGTTTCTGTGCTCTCTCTTGGCTTTAGGTGTCAGCTCCACAGTTCTCCCGTTCTCCTTCCTCTCCTCTGCCCGGACTTGTTGCTTGGCGTTGGGTTTTGCGTTGGGACCAGGACGAGCCTCGCTCTGCGCCTCAGCCTGGAGGAGGAGGAGGTGGTGGTTCGGCTTCTGGCCAGGGATTTCCTTCTTGGGGAACACGGCGTCCAGATCATCGTCCGAGCTGCTAGGCTGCGGCTTCTCCTTTGACTTCTTTCTTTTGCGGCTGGCTGCAGCAAAGATGGAGGAGACCAGCAGCTCTCTGCTGCACTGGTCCTTCCCTGAGCCCCAGGAACCCTGGAGAAAGGGAAAGATGGAGGGAGAGAAGAGAGAGCAGGAGGAAACCAAAATGAGATCTTTTGATGCTGCGAATCACGAGGGAGCATATCAAAGAGAACTTCACCCCTGTCTTGAAACTTAAATCTGTACTCCACCTGCTCCCATGAAGCACCACAAACCAGAGAAGTGGACAGAGAGAGGGACATTAGCAGGCGTCAGTAACAGGGAGCACAGTATTGTTTCCATGCCGGATTTAAAGCAGAAGCAGCAGCAGCAGCAGCGGCGGCGGCAGCAGCACAGGATGAACTGAAGCGTCCCTGCACGAGCCTGAGCTCTGGCTGATGATGTGGCGATAAAGCTGAAGAGAAGCAGCCACGCTGTGACAGCAGTGCAGCGATGAGAAGCGGCTGCTGTTGCTGACGGCACATTCTGAAGGATCTCACGTCTGATCACTGCATTAACCTGCGTTAACTTTACGTCACTCAGCAGGAATGATTCTGGACTTTTAATGAAGCTGTGGCTCTCTGGGTGCACAGGCTGGCTTGTACTAGATGCTGCAGACACTTAAAGGATTGTTTCACCCAAATTACAGAATGCATATTTTCTTACTCAGCCCAAGCGCAGTGGTTCTCAACCTTTACCAAATCACTGAAAATCTCAAAAATGTTAGCGGCTCACATCCAACCCCGTAACAATACGTTCAAATAATACGTTCTCAGAGCATTTTTTATTTTAATGATGATGATCGAACATTCAGGACTGAACCGAGGAAGCTCAATTTCTCTTTTTTGTTTGGAGGGGGAGAGATCGCATGTCCTTCTCACCAGCTATCTGTTTTAATTCTCCGGTTTTTGCCGTGGATGTGATCTTTCAGCGTTCAATCAGACTGAGATACAAACAAGTACATGATGTGGTCTGGAGGTGAGAATATCAAACTTCCTATGATTGGCTCATCACAGTGATAGAGAAGTTTTTTTGGGTTTTTTTATGTTTTCGATCCAAAAACATTTATATCTATTTTTTTTATATACTTGCATCTTTTCACCAAAATTGTACCGTTTTCAAAATGATTTGTCGGCCCACTTGCAATACCTTCACAGCCCACCAGAGGGCCCCCGGCCCACAGGTTGGGAACCACTGCTCTGGTCGTATCTCGTCATGCAAAAAAAGGTTTTATTTGCCCAAGTTTTAAGATTTCTGCTCTCACCTGGTACAACGGGAGGCGAGTGGAACTTCATGTGCTTCCAGAGACAATTTCTCCTTGTTACTTTCAAAACTGTTCAGTCACTATTTCCACTTGGACCTGGATGTGAGTATATCCTGCATCATTTCATGTCGTGCTGTTTTTGGTTGTAAAAGCTCCAAACAGTTTGGATGTTGGATTTCACCATATTTCTACTTCTGATTGCCAATATTTGTCTTGAAAGTCAAGAGCTGCTGGAACGTTGTTTTCAGATTTAGTTTCTCAAAAAGCTGCGAGCGCCACAATATACCTCCGTCCGCACCTCAGAGACGGACATCTCAAACCTCAGACACATAGAACTGAGACCATCTGAAATAAATGTAGAACATGATCTGTTACTGAGATTTGGGTGAAACAAGCTTTAACTGTTCGCTGCGGTAAGTTTGACGCTGATCTTGACTGGAAGTGGAGGCGATCTCACCACATACCTCCCTCCCTCCCTTCATCCTACACTAGCAGTGGCCTGAGAGAGAAGAGATGTCACTGGACACACACACACTCACCTTTGATTTAGCTGAGTCACTAGTCGGTGAATCTGTGGGTAAGAGAGAGACATGAGGGACATGTTAGATGGTATTACAACACGGATAAACACATGAAGTGCAACATGTTGGTGATGATTCAGAGAGGAGGGGGGGGGTAGAAAAACAAAAAATAAAATAAAATAAAAGGAGGAGAGAACCATGTGGATGAGATGTGGAGGGTGAAAACGCACGACAGATGAGACTGATGACGACAAAGGGAGCGCACATGTGAGCAGACGACAGGCCATGCAGCACACAGGGACAGATGAGCTCTACGTTACACTCAGGTCCACGTCTACACGGCATGTGACGTTCTTTCCCAACTCTGACACACACACACACACACACACACACACACACACACACACCTGAACATCGAGTTACAGAGTGAAGTGTGGACTCGTCTAATCTCCTTCTTCTTTGAGTTTCTTAGTGATACTGAGTGCAACTTCAGCGATGAACACAACAGATACACTGAGCAGCGGAGCAGATAATGTGCCATGCAACACAAGGATGAACGGACGCACACCCTGTCCTAACGTTTACTGGTGACAACATCTGGAATCAGACAGATGAGGCTGGGAATTAGTTTAAATGTTTCAATGCTCGTGCGGATTCCTGAGGTTCTCTACCAATAACAAAACAGTATTTTTTTTGCGATGCCTGACTTTGATAAATATGTTTTTGTTTCTTGTAACAAAAGAAAACACATTTCTCAAATGTTCCTGACACTTTTGGCTAAAAAGAAAAAAGAATTTCTACTTTTTACTATTTGGGCACCGATGAACTTAGACTCACAAAATCAGCATCTTTCTTTCACAAAGCTATTGAATAATCTCTTTTAAATATTTCACATATTTTTACAGTGCTTACTTGTGTTTCCATTTTTATTGTTTTACAAATAAACCTTTCATGAGCATTTTTAAGATTTTAAGATTTAGAAATCTTTAAAAAGGTTTGTTTTGGTTTTAATAGAAGTGAATTTTCTGAACCTATAAAGAAGCACTTCATCCTTGAGTTTATGGTTTTCGTGACATTCCCTCCTCAGATTGTTTTATTTGAATATTTCTTAGAGGCATGGAGGTCAAACTATTCACTTTCTCAAGGAAAGAAAAGACAAAGATTAATTACGAGTCTCAAAATAAACCTAATTTTGTTAATTTTTCCTTGTTTCCTATCCTGCTAATCATCTCATAACCTCTTGGATTTACCATGTGACTTCCAGGTTGGGAACCACTGATTTAAACACCAGCAGCCACATGAAAACGATGCCTGAATCAAACTGCTTCAAACTGACTGAACTGTCTGTCAAAGAACTTCTTAGTAGCTGACTCGACGAAGCAAAAAAATGTGGCGGTGACATGAGCTGCCATGACAACAGTGACACGGTGATGACAGAGACGGCTATGGAAGAAAATCAAAAAAAAATCAAAAAAATCAAAAGAGAAGTGACAGGGGGGTCACAGAGGGGCTAGCTATATGAAAGAAGTGGACACTACATGAGAGAGAGAGTGTCAGCAAGGAAAAGCTATAATCAGTCCTCACCTGCTCTGTAATCACAGCCACTAAACTAAAATTTGTTTTTGTTTTTGTTTTTGTTTGTTTGTGACATAGCCAAGCCCCCCTATACACCCCTTACAATACAGATGATGGCACAATACGCAGGTGCACACTGACTTGTGACGTAGAAACCGTACCATGCTATCTCTCCCGTTGGCAAGCTTGCAGGACAGTGAGGAGAGACAGCGGAGAGCCGTTCAGACAGTAGCACCGGCCCGTGTTAGGTATACTCTGATAGAAAAACCCACAACACCGGACACCGTACAGTACCGTGTAGCCGCTTCACTTCCACCTTTTCTTTTCTTTTCTTTTCTTTTCTTTTCATCACGGTTTCTCTGTTTAACGCTTCGCTTCGTTTTGTTTTTCTCTTTGGCGTTTCTGGCGCTTTAAAGGAACTGCGGGTTCCTGCAGACTAGGCAGCTACACTGGGGGCAACAATCCTCCTTCTTCCTACAGTTCCAGCTGTCCATCACGGACATTATAGAGTCCATCAGTGACATCATGGTGTGATAGACTCCTCCCACTTGGCCTGTGTCAAGATCAGTATGTGTGAATGCTGGGAAAGCCTTTAGGACACCCGACAGAGCCTCACTAGAGACAGAGGAATCAGAGGTCGCCTTTCACTGTAAAAACATCTATTTGATTTGACGTGGGAAAGAACATGCCGTATTAGTGCAACAGTAGGCAGGATAAAAGGAAGAGGGAGGGGGGGGGGCACAGCCCAGTAGTGGCGTCTGACCAAAACAAGGTATTAAGGAGCAGAGGGATGATTGAAAAAGAAAAAACGGACATCTAGGTCTATTAATCATTTACAAGACTAACAGCAGCGAGGGGGAGATCTCTGAAAGCAAATGAAAAACACGACAATTTATTGCATCTTTTGATTGACACGAATAAATTGTCCACTGGATCCCACACAGGCATTTGGACTCATGGTTAGCCATAGACATTTCTATCTAGTGGCAACAGCCAAAGAAGCAAAGGGGAAGCTTGGCCTAGGGAAGAAGCAGCGTTACATCATCAACATCTGTCGCTGGTTTAAAACACCGCGGGTCTCTCTCTGACCGCAGCGCTCAGCAGTGAAAGGGCAGAGAGAAAGGTTAAACCCACCACACAGTCGGTCTGCCAAAGGCAGCGCGTTACCTGATACTTCACCCTGCGACGTGGCCGTGCGGCCGATGTTGGTGAGGAGGTGGTCGATGTTGGGGACGGGCTGGGACTCCACCGCGCTCTCCTCCTGGGAGACAGTCTGCAGAGGGGGGGGGGGGGGGCAAACGCAACAACGTTAGGGACCAGATTCACCAGGACGTTGGAGAAGAATTTGTAGTTGGAAATGTCCACAAAGTTTTTTATAAATTAAGTCCAAGTTTTGTGTGTGTGAATTAATTATTTGTGTCTATTTACAAACTCACTTGGAGGGAATGAATAAATTATATTCAGTTGAACTGAAGAAGCTTAAAGTCAAACCTAAGACAGGACAGAGCGGAAAGGAAAGAACTGAACGGCTGTGACGCCTGTACCCACCACTGGCTCTCCATTTCCATCTTCAGTGAAAAACCAGTCGTACTAGAGGAGAGAGAACGGATGAGAGATTCAGTTTTTACAGTTTACAGGCGAGGATGAAGATCAGTGAAGAGAAAACTGAAAGGTCTGACTCTCACATTCTGAATGAGCGTCTCCACAATCTTGTACTGGTCCGGCATGTGAGTGACCATATGCGTCATGTTGTCCTCGGTGGTGCGCACCAGAGTGGGACCGAACACGATGGCCAGGTTCCTCGGCTCCATCTGGAAACACAAGAAATAAAGTTTATCGTTAATTTATGATTCTCTAATGAAAATAATAATAATGTCAGCTTTAAAAAAACATACCTTATTCTTCTCCGAGTTGTCAGCCACAGTTTTCAGATGAGCGGAGAGGAACTTGAGGGTCTCGTAATGATGATCCGGCAACTCGTGAAGCTGTGAGGAAGCAGACGAACCAACACAAAGATTAACGGACGTGTGTGTCAATGAGTCAGTCGAGAAGTCGTCTCACCGCACATGATAAACTAACTAAGAACCTAAATAAATAATAGAAATAATAAAATGTATATATAACTGCTACAAGAAAAGAGAGGAAATGTGTGTTGAAGCTACTCACCAGCCTCTTGAGCACTTTCAGTCTCTCCACTGGATCCTCTATTCTGTTGGCCTCAATGAAGTCTGTGTATCTGTCTGTTGGAGGAAAAGAAGATTCATTTTTTTCCCCAGCAAAGCTTTCAGGTAAAAACAAGGTTATTTTTTCTAGATTGTAGTTATCGTTTTTTTTTTTTTTGGCCACTAGATGGCGCACATGACCTTTTGGAAAAAACAACAACTTACCATTGGTGAATAACGGCTCTGGAAGTTTACGGAAGAAAGACTTAAGTAAACTGCTGATCACATTGAGGTCCCTCCATTTCTACAAAACAGGAACATGAAGAGGGTGTGATGCTTAATTATGCAGAAACTGTGGAAATGTATTCAACCTGAATTAAAGTTGGAGTACATATTATGCTTTTGCATCTGCTAAACGTCGCTCTGGGTGCAAAATTATTACATAAATATAGATATATACATCTGTAAATACTGCTAAATAACACATCCCTGGTGAGTGTGCATTGCAGAGAATGTCTTACTGCTCTGTGTGCACACATCTAGATACAACTGCAGCTTTAGATATCCTTCACTCCTGGCATACAGTTACATTTGTCCCAGACACATGAAGGACGGCGCTGACTTCAAGGAGAGTTTAATTAAAGCAACGGCGGATCGATGAAGTGCCACTCACATCGTCCTGGATATCGATGTCATTCATGCCCTTGTTATTGAGCTCCTCCTGCATGTTGGAGATGGCAGCGTTGTTTCCAGGGACCCTGTAGATGCCCGTGTACTCCAACCCCCTCTCCTCCACCAGCTTACAACACACCTCCACAATCAGAGGCACAAACTAGAGGATGCATGAACGAAGAAAACAGTGTGTCATGACTGTATACAACATCACAGTGAATTTAAGCAAGATGACATCTTTATAAAACCATCAGGATTTCTGCACCGATGCATTTCTTCTTCTTGTGTTTTCAAAATCAGTACACACCTTGTTGGCCTGTGCAGGAGGACAGTCGTCCAGTCTCACTCCGAACGTGACTCCAGGAGACGGCTTCTTCTCGAAAGGTTTCCTCATCAGCCCTGGGATGCCCTTCCTCCACGTCCCTTTATCCTTGGGAGGGCTGGTGTCATCTGCAAGCACGGTGCAAAATAAATACATTTAGTTTAATTCAGTGTTGATGGTGTCGATTATCTGTTGCAGAAACAGATAAACAGAACAGTTTATATCACAGTATAATGTATTTAAAAGCAGGTTTTTTGGGTTGTTTATTGTGTTATTTATAACTTCTATAAAGACTCATTTATTTTACATATTTTATGTAATTACAACTGAATTATGATGTCATTCATTATCTGTTAGGTACCAGCATCCAGGTCTAGATGCTCCACAGGAGGTGTTAACTTTATTGACAACTACATCAATAAACACTTTATCTTATACTTTATATCTGCTGACAACTATATTACAGTGTGTTATAAACCATTTTTATATACTGCTTATAAATGATAAATAGGAAATAGGAATATAATAACAGGAAATGTTACCGATTACAGTGCTTACAAGAAACTAAACTGTGTCCCACCTTTGTGCATGTTCTTCCTCTCCTGCTCAGGTTTGGGTGAGTGTGGACTTGTTGCTTTGGTCTCTCCTTTGCCTCCCAGCAGCGTCTGTCTGATGCTCAGCGACTGGCGAGAAGGTTTGGGCGACGGCTCGGTCTTGCTGCCTGTCGGGCTGCGCGTTAAGACGAGGACACAGACGCTACATGAGCTTTAACTGCCACAGGTCTCTGTGTGAACTTGTCCAAAGTGTGAGGACCCTCCCTAAGCTCTCTCACCCACCCCCCCTTCCCCTGTACTTGGCCTTACCTCATCAAGGTGTTGTACTCCTTGATCTTCCTGCTGATGAGGTCATGGCTGGTGAAGGCCGCGTTCTACAAAAAATAAAAAGACAGAAAAGCGGAAGGAAGGAAAAAGGGGAGCGGAACAGAACGGAGACACAAAGGATGACGGTTAAGGCATCAGGTGCAACAGTTCCCCCCTCACAGGTCATAATGGATCTTTATATAACCTGCTGCTATCAGGTGACGCAGGTAAGACCATCGGAATGCCACAGTGCGGACAGTGTGGTCAGGCCCTCAAAAGAAGACGGGCTTAAGTTTCTAATGAGGGCGGGGGGGGGGCTCGACTATTTTAAGACACAGTGAGTTTACAGCAAGAAACATCCCATGTGTATTTTCACTATATGTGACATAATGTTTTGGACTGGTCTATATAATGTCCTGTTTTGTCCAACCAACATATGAGACAATTTTTGTCATTTTATCTTGAAAAACTTCCAACGATTAATCGATCATCAAAATAGCTGCAGATTAATGTTCCGTCAATTAACTGAGCTCTGATTATTTGCATCATTGACATTCCTTAAAATCAGTTGTGGGCAAGTTTCATTCATAAAAAATGTGACCAAAGAGGAACTTCACACCTTCAACAAGTTCTGCTGTTGGAAAATCAGCAGATGATCACAAATTTAGCAGTGTAAGTAGCTCTATTAGATGACCTGAAATAATAGTAATAATAATAATATTAATAATAATCTTTCTAAAGCTTAAACAGGCCACTGACTTAGATGGAAAGAGGCCAAGAGGACGAGACAGTCCTCGAAACGGACAATAGAATATTACGCAGCGCTGTAGGTAATGTTACACTAACAGTGTTATAACAGAGGACCTGCACCTGGACGGTGACCCGGCATAAAGACCCCGAGGCGTCCGTCCCGGTGACACCTCGTGAACTGTAGAAGACGCCGTGCCAAAGTATGCCAGTAAAAGAGAAAAGAAAATTTTAAGAAAAACACTGCAGAACCACCCAGAGACCTACAACAGGTCTGAACCGCTCTTTAATTCTGTTTGTAGGTACTTGCACTAATCGCTCGTACATGCCACTCATGCCGGTGGTTCTGGCACGAGGCGCCACGTCTTGTGCCAGTGTTTTTTTTTTTGCGCAACAACTGATCGACTTCCTCGGCAGTTTGAGTGCACGGTTTCTTACCTCCTCATCCAGGTTGCTGTTCTCCTGTATGACTCTGATCCAGGCCAGCATGTCCTCTCGGTCCTCGGCCTGGAACAGGTACTCGCAGTCCGACGTGGTCAGCCGCAGCACGTTCTTGCGCTTGGTGTCGCTGTAGGAGATGTCGATCAGGCAGGCCTTGATGCTGATCGGCAGCGGCTCGTCCACTGCTTGGCAGTTGGCGTGGGCCTGCCCCTCCTTCCTGTCTTTATACAGGCAGAGGTAGTTGCCTCTCAGCACGGCGTACATCTGTTTCCATGGGCGCATACCGCCTCCGACGCGCTGCAGAAAGAGCGTTTTACAGAACAAAATGGAGGGAATTAAACTAATCTTTTATGTCAAAAACGCTGCTATTGTTGGCATCACAACACAAAATCACTGCCTTGAGGACAATATGAGACTTTATACAACAAGGTCAAAGGCAGGATACAGTCAAACAAGGTGACACCTGTTACTGTTTATAAACCAAGTTACAGGTCATGTAAGGCTTATATATGTATGTGTGTGTTTGTGTGTGTTTGTGTGCACACGGATCTGCAGGTGTATACTACGTTTTCTGTGTCAGTGTGTGAGTTACATGACACGAGGGCTGCGTGGAGGCGGTGCACACACCTTGCCCTTGTCTGTGTTGAGCTGCTTGAAATGCAGCAAACCCTCCTTGGTGGCGTCGCAGAAGACATCGGATGAAGAATCTCTCCTGGACCCCGAATCTTCCGATGACCTGTCCACTGCCTGTGATTCATCAAAACATGACAGGAAGCTTTTAGAAAAAAAGACTGAAAGATTCATTAAAGAAATGGAAATACTGAGAGATCAAGGATTACACTGGCCATGTCTCAATGTCACGTTTTCAAGGATAAACTGAAGGAAGGTTGATGAAACACATAGAAATATGCTCCTGCGCCCTCTGAATCAATTATTTACCAATTAAAACGCCTGATGTTGCTTTTACAGCCGTCCCTACTTTCCATAATATATTCAAACTTCAGCAGTAGACGTTTTTATCTTCTGGGTGTGAACTAATGAGCTGATAAAACAGCCATGAAACAGGTGCGCACAGCTGATAAAAATGCAGACAGGACTCACCTTCCTAAGACTTTTCAGGCCGGGTATTAAAGACCTCCTGAGTGGAAGAGACAGAAAAAAAAAAACATTATACGATGACTGTAGTTTTGTTCCACAATGAGATATTCATCATGTCAAAAAGAGATGAATAAATGGTACAGAAGTAGTGACAGTAAGTAATCTTTAGAGTCATTTCCTCAGCATCTGATATAAAAGGAGCTTTAACACTCGGTGCAGTTATTTCTCTGGTGTGAAAGGAAAACGAACCAACCGCAATCCTTCATTCTTCTAATGATGTGATGACGTTTGCTGTGGTTATACAACTTACCCTCTGCTCTCTTCCCGGTAGTTATCCAGACCTTCGTCGTACGACTTGGACCGCTCAGTTTTTGTACCAGAATCTGACTCAATAATTGTGAGACGGAGAGAATCTATTAAGAGAGGGTCAAACAATCATTTGAAAGTGTCCATAGGCTTGTACTGTCAAATGCCAGAAACTGTCACAGAAACAAATATAAGAAATAAGTAATAATAGATGAAAATACCTTGGTCATGTGACAGCTGTCGTCGAATGAGAGGGGATGGAGAGGTGGGGCTGGGCGGGATGGTGGTGATGATGGGTGCTCCAGATATGACAGCAGAGGCGGGAATGGGGGCGCTGTCCAGGTCCAGACTGGGACTGGATGGTTCATCTGAGGATGAGAAAAGAGGGAAATTTAGCTACAACACTTCAGCTAAACTGGAGCACAAACTGGGGGCGTGAGGCGTGAGGCCGCCTTTACATGTTCTCAGTTTAACATGAACCAGCCAGAGACGCCGTTTTTCTAACGACAACTTAAATATGTTGCTGATAAAAATCTCGTCATTATAGTCGACAAAATCGACAGTCGCCAGCTGGAAATAAGACACATGCTTTTGTCTTCTTCTGTCCGAAATCAAGGACCCGTTGTTTCAAAAATTACTAAGAATTTCAAGTGTTGAATCTTCGATCTTTATCGCTGTAAACTGCCTTGAACCAAAGGTGGAGGGGTTTGGAGATGAGCAGGATTCAACTCTGCGAACACCTTTGGTATAAAGTCAGATGTAAACTGCAACAGGAAACGCCAAATTGCAAATTAAACGATTAAAAAAAACAAAGTGTAATTCATCTCTGCTATCTCAGCTTGAATAAACATTTCAGCACACAGCTGTAAAACGCTGTGATAAGGGGGAATGGAGCTAAAGCAAAGTGACACCGACAGGGACGCGACGTCAACCAGCAGACAGGCGTTGCTGCAAAGATAAAGCCGGTACACCTTCCCCTTTTTCAATACACACATGCAAGGTAGTCAGCTAACATTACATCATCACAGACAGCAGTGTGTCATAACATCTGATATGCAATATCAGCAGGATGGCAAGCCCTAAAAACAAATTAAGAGACGCGCATGACGAACAAATACTTGAAATGAATCATATCTACGGCTGGTGCTGCAGGCAGACAGGCGAGACTGAATGTAACACAAGCAATATTATATTCTTAGACACTGTCTTAGAATGAAGTAGAGTATTGTAGCACTTCATATCTGTTGTCTTGTGATGACAGGAAGAGAGAGTATCCCTTGTCGGTAATGTGGTTTCAACCGTAATCTTTATAAATCCGTCTCATGAAATGCAACTGTCGCTATTATTTAACTTCATGAAAAAAGCCCACACAGCCTCCACTGCAAATCATACCATCGCCAGTCGAAAAGAACTAGAGCAAAACACGTCTGAATGATTCAATTCCTCTAGATGCCAGTGAACTGATGCAAAACTTTTGACTTCCAATGGCACAATTTAATGTGAAACATCTGATCCTGGTTGTTAGTTGTACACAGATCACTGCCGTGAACCCCCCCACCCCCCCCTTGCAAACCAACCTCAAAGACATCTCCCATGGCACCAACAGCCCTCATTTCTTCCAAGCAAGGCAGATGCCCATTTCACTTAATCACTTGTTTGTATACCTCTAATTCTGTTTCTGGGAAGACGGCGGCAGCCAGTGATGTCTGACACGTACCGCGTCGGTTTCAGGCATCGAGACTGATTTCGCTTTGAACAGACTTGCACAAAAATGCAGATCTATAAATCTTTCTATCTTCTCTTTCTACAAAATCTTCTGATATGAAGTTTGTATAAAGCAAACAAAGACGTAACATATTAATTTGTTGCCTTTAGAGGTGTATTTTTTTTTTAACCTGTGGATAGAGCCAGGCTGGCCGTTTCCCCCCTGTTTCAAGTCTTTATGCTAAGCTACGCTAACCAGCTCCTGGCTCTAGCTTGTGAGTGAGATAATGATTTAATTGTAGACTATAAACATATTTCCCAAAATGTCAAATTACAACCACCGGACGTGATCGACATGAAAAATAAAAGAAGAGAAAAGAAAAACACGCTTTGATGTTTTCCGGAAAAAGGCACAGCCTCACATCACTGGTGTTAAATAAACAACACGGGGATGTGCAATGATAAAATCTAACCTAGATCCAAATGCAACAAAACCGAAGGGGATGGGACTAGAGGGAAACTGGAGGAAAATGGTGCTAAAAGAGGATACGATTAACCCCCCGCAGGGTCTGGGACACCGAGAGATACAAGAGCTTCTCCCATTGGCTGGTTATGAGTCACCAATGAAGAAACAGCTGAGGATGCCGGGTTGAGTTCGAGCTTGTTAGGTTTCTGTCTGCCAGTAAGTTGGCACAGATGTGGGAAGACGCAGAGGAAGCCACTTCAAACAACGCCAATCAACTTCATTTTAAACACCACAATAAGTAAATTACTCAGGATGAAGAAGAAAAAAAAAAAAAAAAAACTCAAGAAACAAGGATTCTTCGTCTTCATAAACAAGAGGGGACGTGACATTTTGCATGTGCTTCAGCAGCTCCAGTCCTGCTCTGTTCTCAGCACAAAATGTTTGGCAGATATTTAACATCCAGCAGTTGTTGCTCTCATTGTTTGGAAGTGTACTATGAAATCGAACTGAGACCGTTTGCTGCAGGAATCCTCTTATTTCTCTGTTATGTCACAGTCCATTAGGATGATGATCTTAGGTTTCTCTTGCTGTACAACACTGAGGGGAATATGAGACATTTCAGGGAGCGGTTGTGTGTGTGTGTGTGTGTGTGTGTGTGTGTACCTAGTGACTGTATGTGTCTGTGCTGTCCTACTCATATGCCAAAGGCTGGTTTGAATACGTCATAGTCGCCTGCAGTACAGTGTCACACTAACACATAATCACACACCTGACACAGTGTCATCCTGAGTTCACAATGCCACAAAGAACTAATTCATTTTCGCATTTTAAACACTCTGTAATCACTGTGACTGACATTTAAACAATGTACATATCGTGTGTGTGTGTGTGTTTCTGACCAACACTTTGAATAAAACGTCCGGGAACTAGATTTCCTTGTAGTCTCATAAGTAGGTCAACAATGAACAAGCTTACACATGATTAGTGAGTAAGTGTATTCTTGTGATTCAATCCACAAGGCTCCTGGCGCAGAAGGAAGCTTCAGGTTGTTTTTTGTGTGTGTGTGTGTGTGTGTGAGTGTGTGTGTGTGTGTGTGTGTGTCCACAGCACAGGGAGACAATTCAAGGTTACACACATAGCTAATCATGGATAGAAATACCAGCTAGGCCCAATTAAAATGTGGATTTTGACACAGGAGTTTCTGCTAATATAAAAATGTAATTTAACTGCCTGTCACAAGGTATTCACACACTATAAAGAGACACACACCCTTTTCTTTGCAACTGCAGATCAGTTCTTCTCTCGTGTGAAAGCTGGAGCTCCAAGTAAAACCCCTGATAGAATTTCCTGATGGAAATACGATCTGGCCTATGGAAACAATGCCCACTTGTCACGTACAGAACATCTACAGTATTTTACGTAAGAGGGGGAAGCATCATTTCAATTTGTCCAATATTAGTGCTTATGTGATATCTCAGTTTCCATATTTAACAATTTTCTTTTAAAGTTTTTTTTTTTTTCCAACATAAGCCCTTTTCATTTCACATAATTTCTTAATGCCTCTTAGCAAAAAGCAGCTGTATAGGGAATTTCCCTTATCAACATAGAGTCTAAAATTGGAAACGTTTCCTGGAAATATCAGGAAATATATAAACAAGATCAAGAGAGTCTGATGCCAACTTTTAAATACTTGATGCTACAAGTAAATTTAGGTTTGTACTAATAAAAGCATCAAGATTCAAAGCTCAGGTTTAACTGTATATGTATGAATATTTATATATTATGCTATAATTTGATATAAAATTTACCTGATGACTCCAGAGTCAGTCATGCTTTCAAGCGTAAACACACTTTGTCACTGATACAAACATGCTGTGACATTTTACAGGACTCCCTTGTCACTGTTGTTGCTATAGAAACAAGGTTTCAGAGACGGCGGTTTTGGGGATTAGTGCAGTCTTACCTATGAAAGGGATCGAATCCAGGGAGTCGTCCAGGTTATTGGAGCCAGACTTTTGCCGCGTGTCTCCCAGCCTCCTGAGGTGCATCTCGCGACAGCCGTCATTAGACATCCAGCACATCGCTCCATCTGCAGAGCCGGCCTTCACCAACGGCGGCGACTTGTGAGTCGCTCCAGCCTGGCTGTCTTTGACAGCTAGTACATAGGACGGAGGGCGGATGTGAGCGAGTCCGGAGTTCTTGTCCCTTCTTAGGACCACTACCGTTGCATCGGGTCCTTCTACACCCTCTGCGAGACCGCCATTAATCCGTGCAGGTGTGCTGCTGGAGCTGGAGGTGTCTCTGACTTTTGGCTTTTGGGTCACAGCTCCATTAGTGGCGGAGGTACCAGAGGAGGCGGGGACGACTCCGCTTTGTATCTGTCTCTGCATGGGCAGTTTAGAGGATGGACCAGAGCAAGAGGAGGACCTGGCTGCCAACCCAGCCTCCGACCTGCTCTCCATTTTCAGACTGTCAGCCCTGCCCCTGAGCTGCAGGTGCAGAGGGGAGGGGTAGCCCAGGTGGTTGCCCATGACGGCAGCTCTTTGGTCTTTAAGAGGGTCTGTGGTTTTACTGGAGGATAAGGCAGGTGAAGGGTCTGAGATGGCGTTTTTGACAGGCAGACGCGAGGGTCTCATTATGAGACCGTCTGTCCTTGATGGTAGTAGAGAATCCGTCGTACCTTTAGTAAACACAGGAGCAGCTAACGGTGAGTTAGATAATCCACTCCCTCGCCCTTCATCCTCCTGTCCAGTGAGACTCCTGTTTAGATGAGGTAAAACTCTCACGCCCGCTCCCTGCCTGCCGGCTCTGGCGTCCTCTCGCCGACACAGCAGCAGCCTGTCCTCAAACTCTGCCCTGTCGACCCCGCCTGACTCTGCAGGCTGCTGAACCAGGTAGTCACAAGACCGCGCCCGAGGTTTGGTAACTCCTGTCGGGGTGGAGAAGGGCAGAGCGTCCTGGGAAGCGCTCCGAGGCCAGTTCCTGGTCAGTACCGTCCTCTCTGATCCACCTCCAAGCCTCTCCTGGGAGACGCTACGCAACGGAGTCGTCACTGCGGTACTCTGGCTGCTTGCGTCCATCCCTCGGTCATTGGATGTGCTCCTCTGTCTGACCTGCGAGCCCAGCGCCCCTCTCTGACCGGTGCTAGGAGGAGGCGGAGGCGTACGTTGTTGGGTGTAGGCGGACGTAGAATTGGCAGCTGCACGCAAGCTGTCCAAGCGCTCCTGGATGGTGCGGCAGCCGTACGTGTGCAGCCTCTTGGCATCAATGTAGTCCTTATAGGTGGTGTAGTTCCTCCAGTCGATGTTCTGGTGTGGGGAGGTGGAAGGGGCTGTGGGGGAGGGTGAGTAGTGGTTGGTGCTGGGCGAGTTGGCAGTGGAGAACGTGTCCGGTGAGGCGACAGTGAGAGGCGCCCGTACAGATGGGGATAAGGGGTCGGGATAGAGCGCACCAGGTCGAGAACTTGAAGAAGGGGAGTAGACTGGGCTTTCTACGGGATGGGAAGAGGGGTACTGCAATTGTGCGCCCCCCGGTACTGAGGGGATAAGGGGTCTGGGTTTGGCTGAGCCAGAATCTGCTGGAGAACCGTACCGGTTTTCCTCTGTCCTGTGGCTGGGGCCAGCCCGAGCCACCCGGGACCCCCTGTCGACCGGATCAGGAGGCATGGCTACTGTCCTCGCATTGTCATTACAGACACACGCCACGGTCTGAGACTTTGACGTCTGCTGGGGTGGGGGGGACGGCGGGACAGGGATTTCCACCCGATAGCTCTTTTCAGCGGTCCCGCCTCGTCTTCCTGGTCCCTGAGCCGGCCCTCGGGGGGTCTCACTGACCGCGGCAGGCTCTGATGACTGGGCCATGCCCGCAGCCTTCACTTCTATCCGAGGGTAGCATATGGGAGGGGGCTCGGGGATGTTCTGGGCATTTCCGCTGTACGCCTCATTTCCTTTGAGGTATGCATCCTGGGAATATGCCTGCAAGAGATTATGGGACATTATGTCACTTTGGTTGGTGAGAGGTTTGAGAGCTAAACTAGATCACTTTAAACCCCAGGAGAACATGACCCCCACCCAGGGACAGGATACATCAGACTTTCCCTGTAAGACTTGTACAGAACAGGGAGCGCTGTTTGTGAAACGATCAGACTTGAGCAATAAAAGCAACCGCCGCAAATTCAAATCCGAAAATAGCCACGAATACAAAGACTGTTCTATTTCAGTCAATTCATTTCTTCACTTTCCTGTTAGGAGACTACAACTGAACTTTAGGGCAATCTCATCTACCCATAAAAGAGAAATTTACTGCCACATCTCACCTATGACTTCATCTCCCTTTAAAGCTACAGTCTCAATCTTTTCCTTATTTTCAACCGCACCACGGCAATGTATTTACTCACACTTTGTGAGAGTGAGAGAAGGAGTGGTGATCCGAGTGTCACTTATTGACAAGAGTCTTTGTTTAAGATGATGAGATTATCAGCAAAACAAACACCGTCCCTGCATTCCCTCGGAGAACTGTAAGTGACACACACACACACACACACACACACACAACTGGATTCTGCCTGTCTTTATAAATAAAACAACAGCATGCTAAAAGAGACGCAGCACTCCGGTTTTTCCAAACTAAACACCACTATTGTTCTTAACCGTTCCTCAATCTTTTCCCAGGAGAAGGCAAACAAATTTTACAGTATGCCACGATACAAATGAACTACCAAGAGAGGAAACAGATGTGGGGGGAAAGAAAAAAAGAAAAAAGAAAAAAGGGACAGCCAGAAAGGCAAATAAGTAGAGAAAGAAGGCTGGAAAGTCCAGAATGAACCCACCCACGGAGCCAGGAGTAAGGATTAAGCTGGCGGAGGCTAACCTACCGTTGGTACCGGGGAGTGTACCCTGAGGCATGAGGAGAGGGAGAACGGGGGACGTCTCTGCCTGCCTTTGGCAGCTAATGCTACTTCTGTCAGCATGGCTCCACAACTCTACCGTCACTGCAGAAACTAAGGTACTTTCCTTGATTAAAACTTGGAGAAAAACACTCAAAGTTTGCTCGTGATAACCCTGATCACTCTCCACTCAAGTGTCATCATGGACGTCTTCAGATAAAAAAAGAAAACTCCTAGTTGCGTATTGAACGTGCTCTATGTCCACATCCTTTCAGCGCAAACGCTCTTGGGAAAATGAAAGGGGAGAGAGTTATGGTGCTGGACTTTAATCGATGGCACTCTTCCTAAGGTGTCAAGTTACGATTGCACCAGCAGCAGCAGTAGCAGTGAGCCTGCTGCCGGGTGCCTCCCTCTGGATTTGCATAAACCAAACTCTAGAATTGAAGCCAATTTCCTGAATAAGGAAAGTACAGAAACTGTTTCGTGTCTGACGGACGATGTCAGGGCATTTCTTTTTCCCAGTGCACACATCTTTTTCTTTCAACCTGCTACTCAGGTACAGACAAAAAGAAAACCTGCATGTATTAATCCAGAGTAAACATGCTGCTGAACAGGGAAAATACACATGGGGTTTTTAAGGGGAAGATACAAGCTCTCAAAGTGGCTCAACTTGTCATAAAAGCTGTGAATCATCTGGAGAGAGACACTTACATGAAAAGTGATTAGTTAGTACAGTTTCCCTTCTTACCAGAGCAGTGATATCCCTGGAAAACTGCAGTCCACATGTTAGAGAAGGGCAAGCAGAGAGGGGGGGGGAAAAGGGGAATAAAGAGAAGTAAACAGGTGAACACAGAGAAATGAGAGGTACAAACGCCAACGATGGAGGTGAGACAGGTAACTTCAGCACAGGCTAAATATATATCCCAGCTGCGGGAACGCTGAGCGGAGATGTATCGCAGTCGGACAGTGGAAGAATAAGAGAGAAGAAGAGTGGAGGTGAACTTCAGCTGTGTTCGTGTCCTTCACAGACCTGAATATCTTCTGAGTGGCTGCACATCCCCATTATTTCCTCTTCTTACCCCACTCTCTCCTCCGCCCACAACACAACCGCTGTCACCCCCCCCACCATCACCCAACACACTCAGCATTTCTTTCCTTCGCTCTGTCACTCTCACCTGCTCTTCTCTGTGGTCCCTCCTCCCCTCCCCCCTTCTCTGGGTTCGCATTTGTGCTACTCTCCACTATCGTCCTTTCCGCCTCTGTGCCAGCCTCTCGCACGGTCTGTTCGGACGCCGCTCTGTCATATATGTTCACTTTCTGGGCACGAAGCGCAAAAAAAAAAAAACGCCACGCTCTCCTGATCTGCGCTCGCTTCCTTCCCTCGCTCACTCCTGTAAACACAGTGCACTGAGAGGGAGTCAGCTGACTGCAGCTGCAGCCCCTCCGGTAAGTGAGTGGGCTCGATGTCTCCCAAAACACACACACACACACACACATAAAAAAAAAAAAACACACACACACACACGGACACATCTGCATGCCTTCGCTCATCTCACCAAAACAATATGAATGGACTCCTCTGAGTGTGAACTCCACAGCAACAACAATCATTTCATAGACGCTTTATGCAGATGTAGATGCAGAGATGGTTAATGAAATCTACACTATGGATAAATTCCTGGATAACAAACCTTGAACCTTGGTTTGTTTGTCCGTCAGGCTGGACACCTATTCGTGTATGTTTGGTAGGTGTAATATATATTTCTTGTCTTTTTCTTCCTGTCTTGAAATGTAGATAACTTACTGGATTGTCTCCGGACACATTAATGCACACGTGGGTTAAAATACAAGGCTTTTCAGGAGCAGGGCTATATTTCTGTAACTGGTGAAATGTTTCTAATCATCCACTAAATAAAGAATTGCAAAAAAAAAAAAAAAAGGTGACAAAAAGTATCAGGATTTTTACTAATGAGGATTAATTATGTTTTAAATCACCAGTTCAATCGCACCTTGTGTTCTCTTTTCCTTCAGTTTATTTTGATACAGAATCTCAGTACATCTACAGTCTAAACGTGTCTTATAGCAGACACTTTGTAAAGAACTGCAGACTTAAAAAAACAACCCCTATCCGGCAGATCGAGCTCTAAATTTAACTTTTTAAACTCGTGTGTTTCTCAACGGGGAGATAAAAAGGCCAATTTGCTTCTTTTAGAAAACCCTCAGCCTTGTGAGTGCTCAGTCATTCCAGAAACGCCAAAAGCAAGTTTCTGTGGCTTCTGCTAAGCCGCGGCCGAGCTAACAAGCTATGTGAGGAATTTAGCAACACAGTGGGATCTGACTCCGTTCTCTGCTCCGAGAGAGAATTTCCCAAAACAGAGGTGAAAAACGTGTGGCGACTGGTTTGACGTGGCCTGGCGCTGTTTTATCGTCTGTCGGTCTCTGGACCCTGACTGATGGCGTGGGCCGGCTGTTTGCATCGCTGAGCTCATCCGGGTGATGGGAAGCAGTCGGGGGGGGGGGGGGGAATCAAAACCAGTAAGAAAGTGAATTTAGGCTTGAGTCAGTGCTTAGAAAAGCAAACCCTGTTTCCTCACAGGTGAAGCTCTAATCTTAATGATTTAAATAACTGCCCACTCACTCCTGTCAGGACAGTTTAATGAAATGTCTATGAATCACTCAAGCTCACGTTAACCAGAAGCTTATCAGCGATGTAGGTATAGATAGCTAGTCGAGATCATTGTTTGGGAGACGAACAGTGTGCGTTCCTTTTTGAGAGACTGATGTGAGAGTGCATGAAGTACACGTTTAGCTTTAGCTTAGCATAAAGCCTGGAAACATAGGGAAACAGTTAGCGGGGCCTTGTCACCTACCAAACACATGAAAGACGAACAGTTACATTGTTGTTTCTGGTTTGTTTCACCTGCACATTAATGTAAAAGTGACAATCTGTGGTTTTAGGGAGGGGATGTTTGGATATTCACACATTCATTTGTTAGTCGGATCAATTCATTGTCTGTTTGTGACATTAAGCTAAATATGAAATATCTCCAGACTTAGACTTTAAACTCCTCCTGAAACCACAAGCTGTCATTTTTAAATAGAGGTTAAACGAACAAACGAGATACAGACAAGATAACCCCCCCCCCCCCCCCCAGGTTGAAAAAGGCAGTTTAATCACACGGTTAAATAGCAGTGAAATAAAAACCTAATCTTAAAAATAAAAAAAAGGAAACAGCTCTGGCATTAAAACTGCAGATAATCTCTGTGGGTGTTTATGGACGACTTGCTTCAAATAAAATAAAGGTATACTCAGTACAATATTTATTAATGAATGAACGCTTACCAGCTGCAAAATGTCCTCATCCTTTGGCATCACACAGAGCTCCAGTGAGGCATCGCTGATAGATGTGAGGGTGGGTGTGTGTGTGTGTGTGTGTGTGTGTGTGGGGGGGGGGTGAGAGTGAAAGTGGGAGAAAGAGAAATGAAAAGAGGGAGAGGGACTGTTATAACACAAGGCTCAAAACAGTACTGATGCTTCTCAAGAGAACGAGCTCCAAGACATGACCTTCAACAGCTGCAGTTTTAATGGAGTGCGATACGTGTCTGCGATAAGCAAACGACTCTCTCCGTAAAAACACTGAATGAACTGTGCGTTTCCCCTGAAAAGTTCTGTGTCATTAGTCCACAAACATGCGGCGGAGCGCTGGAAGTGAAGAGATTAGATCTTGAGCGCCAGATTCTGAGTCAGTCTGGCTCTTTCACTGTGCATATTTTCTCTTCAAATCAGGGCCGGATTAACGTTCCCAAAATTTGCTGCAGGCCCTCTATTGACTCCCACTGTAGATTATCGTTTCCCCAGACACGCAGAGAGTTTAGTTTATCGTCAGAAACTTAATTGGCATTGGTTTTGTTAACTAATTTATCATTTAAGTGCATTTTTGAGAAAGGAGAAGCAGTTTTTCTGTGACGGCAGCACACATTTTTCACTATTTTCTGACATTTTATACACAAAATAATCAACTTATTATTAAAGAAGATAACCGTCTTAACTGTAGTCTTACAGATCTCCTATGATGGTGATGATACTGCCTTGCTTGAAGTTTTCTTTGCTGCTTCACCAACAAACAAGCTCTAATTCAAGTGGGTGTAATGCAACGTAGAGCGACGGCGACCTTACCTGTTCTGGATCAACGCTATGACCTGCGAGTAGGTCTTCCCGATGATGCTCTCTCCGTTCACCTTCACAATACGGTCCCCTGGAAAGACGGAGAGAATAAATTACAATCCTGCTGTCCTCTGCTCACAGCGGCATGACGGGACTCTGCGCTGCTGGGTCTGTGAACTCAAACTGTTCGGGACAATTACCTGGAGCCCAGTCAATACGATTATTGACCAAGTAAACCGTTGTGCAGTTGCCTCTTCCAGCACAAACACACATCTTTTTACACATCAAAGCAGAATACCAATACGAGTTTATTTAAAAAGGTCCCCGTGTTAGGATCCATTCAAGTTTTTCTAAAGATGGCCATCTTACAAGAAGGTGAGTTTAGGAGAGAAACTGGATAATTGTGGGAAAACACTCCCCCCCCCGTCCCAGGAGAGGAGAGAGGAGAGGAGATAAAAGCATACAGCTTACAGGGTTTGTCCAGGCCTCTTGACATTTCCTGTAATACACAGTGCTAACCCGGCGTAATGCCTGCAGTACACTTCAGCTGTCACCTCCATTTCAGGGAAATTAAAAAGGAGCAGATTCATTTTTTTTTTTTTTCCACCAGAAGGGAGTATTTTTATCCTTTACAACTTGAAATTATTCACAGATTAATAAGAAGAGTAAAGTGGGAGGTGTAGAAAAACAGAATGAAGGGAAGGCTGGAATAACAGTGTGCATATTACACTTTGTTCAACCTCCCACGAAGGAGCCATCTGTTATTTTGTAACTCATCTCTGTTTTTCCTGGCAGGTTACAAGGAAGTGGAATTACCTACAGTACAGACGTGAAGAAATCTTGGCATCAAACAGCGTTTTCGGGGTCAGATGTGAGACAGTCAGTTAATCGTAGGATCTACCAGTTATCAGGAGGAGTCTCCATAGAGACTGTGTGTGTGTGTGTGTGTGTGTGTGTTTGCGCGTGTGTGTGTGTGTGAGTCAGAACTAGGACCTGTGCAGAGTCCAGCTCCGTGGGCGGGGCCTCCCTCCTTCACTTGCTTGACGAAAATGGTGTCCATTGGCTCCAGACGGTTTCGCTGTCTCCCTGGTAACGAAAGAAAGAGAGAGCACACGCACCGAGGCGACTGGTCACACAGTGAGGAAGAGCAGCAGCAGCAGCAGAGTCAGAACTAGGCCATATCACACTGGAACTGGAAATTCAACCGCAGCAACATCGTGGCACCAGTGCACATATTTCCTGAGGTTTTTTTTGGGTTTTTTATTTGCACCTGTGGTTGCAAATGAAGAAGATGCTTCTGCTTCTGATTCACAAAAGAAATTGAAAAATGAAAATAAAAGAAGCTTAATTGTCGATACTAAGAGGCACAAAATTACAAGGAGCTGGAACAATTAGTCACTTAATCCATTAGTTGATTGACAGAAGATTTACCAACAACTATTTTGAGCATCAAAAATTACAAGGTCCAGCTTCTCAAAATTGAGAACTTCCTGTTTTTATGTGATAATAAATTGAATATATTCAGGTTGGGACTGTTTGTAGGACAAAAAAACAAGATGCCTCTCTGAACACGAGTGAGTCCGATGAAGCACACGCAAAATTTCATCCCTCCAGTGCCTGAATAAAAGTGTCTATATTCAATATTCAAGATTCAGTGGTTTATTACCATTTCAACACAGTTGAAAGCAAAAAAAATCTGAGGTTTGTTGAAGAGCAAAAGCTTTAGTTTTTCACATTGTGCCCGAGTTTGACCTGCAGACAACTCAATTATACAACTGTCAGGCTGCAAATAACAGTTATTAATCTGCCCTGTTATTTTCTCAATCCATCATTTGGAGACTGAAAAAAAAAAAACTGTTTAAATTTTCAGTCCATCGACTAATTGTTTTGTCTCTAAACGACTGTGTACCAGACTGTTTCTCACATTCATTTATACACACATATACATTATATACATTCACATATACAAGATGCCTTGTTCTCGGTTCTGCATTAGCATTAGCATTGGTGTTAGCTCTTGTAAATGAAATATACATGCTTCTCCTGGTCGCCTGAGACAAATGAAAGGAAAACTTCTTCTTCTCAAAACATTGACACCCCAAACAATACGTTCATCCCTCCCTTTTACAACACATCCTCTGTCCCTTCGACTCATCCTTTCAATGACTCTACTCCGCTGTCAGACGTTTTCCCGAGCTGCAGAACAGCGAGGAGAGGTCAGAGGACGCCGACGGGGCTACACGCAGGACGAGCCACGAGGGACGATGGTTTCATATGGCGTGCAGAGAAACAGCACGCCGTGCCGTGTGAAGAGCTGGTGGGCAGGCTGGAGGAAACGCAGCTAGTGAAGGCTTTATGTAAGATCACTAATCATTATGTATATCTGTTTAAAAAAAAAGAAGACGCAGCTGTTGAGTGACTGAGTTTGTGAGTCTGATTAAGAAAGTCAAATCGTCTTTCCCTGAGCCATAAGCCTCAGTCTCAGTTGGCCTCAGCCGCCTTTTACAGCCCAGTCAGACCCTGTTGTAGGCCAAAGTTGCAACTCCACGAAGCAACCCCCCCCCCCCCCCCTTCTCTCCTCAGGGGAAGGCTAAGCACAGATGCATCTTTTCATGAATGCCCTGCTTCATGTTCACACAGCAGCAGATACATGCATTCATGACCCAGAGGTGCACAGTGCAATCAGCGGTGTGTGTGTGTGTGTGTGTGTGTGTAGTGTGTGTGTGGGGGGGCCCTGATCGGCCGGACTGGAGCAGACGTGGGTTCAAAGTGTTGCTGAGGAGAAACTTCAAAAAGGTGATGCTGGGGAGGAGGGATTCAAACTTGTAGCATCACAGTCTCAAGCCCCTTTTTCCTTCTGTACCACTGAGGATACAGGGTGTTGTAACATTTACACGTCACCTGAAATGTCCTTTTCCTCTCTCTGATGACGAGTACGTTCAGCTACCACCATCATGTGGCTGGAAATGTCACTGCAGAGGTTTAACATTCAGGACCCGCAGCGTTTCGATTTACAGATCATCCGTATCATAATCAATCACCTACAGCATCAGCAAAGAGAGTTCAGCGGATAATTGACTGATTGATCTTTGATGTTCTGACCTTTTTTAAAACCACGCAGAGAAAATGTAACCATCACCATCAAAACTGTGATGGCGGTTAGAGAAAACGGAAAGGCCTCCACAGTCAGTCTACGCTGCGGTAAGTGTCACTGCATCCTCACACGTTCACTCGCTGTGAAGTCAGGTCACTGTAGAGACTGAGTGACAAGTTGTAGGAGCCTCTTTGATCCAGTAGGAGGCAGCAGAGCACATGAAATGGCTCCGTGTGTTCACCTTCTTGTTCACCGTGGTTCTGATCTCACTGGACGACCTGAGCAGCAGCAAGAGTGAAACACTGCGATGATGCAACTATGCGTAACATTATTGACACAATGTCGGATGTGACCTAGGCGTGCTGGAGGTGCAGATGTCAACTAATACCCCCCCCCCCGTCTCTACCTCCCCTCTGCAGATTCCCAATCCAGAGCCAATCTCACCGAGCTCCAACTCTGCAGCACAAATTGGATCGGGGAAGTTTCCGTGCCCCGCAGCTGGATGAACAGGATTAAATGTGGAAATCTGAAGCTTTGGACATTTTTAATGCTCCCAACTGTCTTATCAAAGCATAAACTACCGTGTGGATTAATGAAATACATCAGCACGCCCTCAGAACGATTTCGGCTGTTCCAAAACACAGGATGAGTTTCACAACCGCGGCTGTTCTTGGGTGGCACTCAGGACAAACGTTGCATTGATGGACGGTAACCCACGTGTATAAGGTTTTACGCTTCACTCGCTGCAGTGTGTCACATGACATCATGCAGGTGCACTGATGAGCCACAACCTGACTTAAATAATTAAACAATTTTGTTCAAACTGGATGGAACAAAGGTGAAAGGTGAAGATTGTAAATACAAAATGAAGTGTTATAAGTAGGACGGCCACTAACTGTTGTGTTCATTATTTATTAATAGGCAGATTACTTATTGTTATTGTCTATAAATAATAATAAAAAATTTAAAAAAAGGTAAGAAAATATATAATTTCCCAGAGTACAAGGCTGTTTTTATCCAAATAGTCTAAAATCCACATTTGAAAAGGTTGAACAGGTAAATATTTAGTAATCTTGGTTTATGTTGATTGACTACTTCATTAAACGACTAATCGTTTCAGGTATTTACACAGAATCAATCAACAACATAACTAAAAACACGTTTATCTGCAAAATGCCACAATGAAACTCTGATGCAACTTTTTCTATTTCACTGGTTTGTTGGTTTCTGTTTTCAAACGTCACCGTGAGTCACATTTCAGTCGTATATGAACATTTCTTTTCCTGCCTGTAAATTGCGTTCAGCTCTTCCTGGTCCGGTCGAGCAGTGACTGAGTGTCAGCGCTGCTCTTTGGCCTCGACCAGCTCTGGCTTGGCTGTCGTCCCCGGCTGCACAGCTGGGCCTGGTTGTGTGGGCCAGCTCCCCGCTCCCCCGTTGTTTTGGGTTAGATAATGTTATTCTACACAGGGCTGGGCCCGCTGCCCGCTCTCTGAATTAACCCCTGTGTAATACCTCTCTGTCCGACTCGCTGGTCTTCAGCGTTTCTGTCACTCTCACATTTGCAAACAACCACGCCCGCATACAAATGCACTGGTGCACAAACACACACCAACACCTATGCAGATGTGTTGCTTGTTCTTCGCTGTGATACTGAGAAGAAGAAGTGTTTTCTTCTCCAACTTTCCCCCCACACTTCAAACACAGAGGAGGAAGAGGAGGAGGACTGTGTGTGTGTCTTTAGATGGCTATCTATGTCAGGTCTCTTCCAGCAGAGAGATATGAAAATGTGAGGCACATGATCCTGGCACATGGATCCCCCCCCCCCCATAGTGTGGGAAGGTCAAAGCATAAATACACTTCACATAAATCCATAAACTCCCAACTTCCTTCAAAAGCACAGCGTGTTTTATTGTCAAACTTCTGCTTGAAGAAACTGAATTGCTCTGTAAGGCGGCTGAAGATGAAGCCATGAAAATAAATACTGTAATTCTGTCTTTGCTTCCTTCATTCCCATGAATCCTGTGTACAGGTCACACACACACACACACACTAGTCCAAACACAGCTCCGCTTTGAAAGCTTAAACTACCGCTACAACACCTGTGTACCCGAATCCTGACCTCCCTGAAATACTTAACAAACCCACATCCGTGCGAACTGAGTCAACAGACTTTGTCAGATGTCGAAAACGACGTTTAGGTGCCAGTCTGAGACGGACAGGTCTCATTTGACTGCACTCTGTAAACAGCCAGCGCTTTATGTCAGAGACCTCAGCACACACCGGAGGAGGGTACGTCAACACGGCTTACAGCCCCTGTCATCGCCGTTAGTGTGAAGTCAGGAGTTTGTCCTTCCATTTAAATAAACTACTGAGAAACAGGAACAGAGTCCGACTGATACAGAAACAAAACTGATGCTTGAGAGGCGAATGTCAGAAATCTGGTAACAACACCTCTGCTGGTATTTGTTGTTTAACATAAGGAGGTAATGTGGAGGAACATTTCTAGTGAGGATCTCTAAGGTTTTCTAAAAAGATAACACACGACACAAACAGCTGATCTCACAGTGAACTTCACTGGGGATAAAGTGACAGCTGTAATAACGTCACAAATACAAATTCAGCCTACAATGCAGTTTGACACAAAAATCTAAATGTCTGCTTACTAGTCTTTTTCCAGAGCTTTCAACCACGTATGTGCAACTTCGGTCACTTGATAACAGGTAGCTGTACATGGACAGACACAGGGGCTGCTGTAACCCCTGTGTCTGTTCAAACACGATCTGTGGTGCCAGAGAGATGAGAGGAAATCACATGACGGCGACTGAACAAACCCCATCTGCTGAGGAAGAGATGTGGATGAAAGCTCAGGAAAAAAAAAAAAAAAAAAGGGTAGGAAGTGGACACTGTGGGAATGTCAAATTGGCATACCTGGACTGCAATGTCTTATAATCAATCGGCTGATACTCTGACACCAATATATCAGTGAGGGTATCAGCTGGGAAAGATGGAGGTATGATGCAGGTGAATCAACACCTCTCTCTCTCTCAAACAGTTTCCCAGTATAACCTTCATGAAGGAGGATTTACCGCAGAGCTGTTGCATTAGACTGCATTAGTGTTAGCTAAGTGGACTAAATACTAGCAATAGAGTCTGTGTTTACATGTAACACCCTGCACGGCTGAATTCCTGGAGGACGGGGGATCATTTCAAAATAAGTCACTTCCGCGACTGTAAGAGTCCGAGGCCTGACACCAACACAGCTTACATCTGTCCACTGTTCTGCTCATCAACAACACACAGATTCACACACACACACACACACATAAACACACACACACACACACACACACACACACACACACACACCTGGTGTTTTTTCCACCACAGTCAGGAAGGTGGTGGAGTACTTTCCATCACTTTTTTTTTTCTAGGAATTCCAAATACCGAAACCCACCCAGGGGAAAGAGGATATGTACTGACATTACTCTGACCGCACTGCAAAAAAAAAAGAAAAAGAAAAAGAAAAGTTGATTCAATGTTTTGTTTTCTTTCTGTAAAACAAGCCAAACTATCTACCAAGGGAGTTAAAGTTCAACTGAGGGAACAAGTGACAAACATCTGGAGACAGATGGGGAGATTTTAGCCTAAAATACCGTCTCTTTCCTTCAAGAAATGTGTTAAAGGAGCCAACTGGCTGTTTGTTTCTTTAAAAGAGGGTTGAGGGTGGCGTCTGTTTCTTCAGAGCTTTACAAAAACCAAAAACACAGGAGCAAAAGTGACAGGAATGGATCGCGTGGATTGGCCAAGTCTGCGAGTGACGGCTATCGTTTTAGGAAAAAAAAAAAAAAAATCCACAGCTGCCGGATAGAAATGAAAAGCGTTCTCTTTTGTCGACCTCCAGTTGTTTCCAAAATTACCAAGAATTTAAAAAGTGGCAAATCAGCCATTGTTATCACTGAACGCTGCATGTGAGTCATGCTAGAACGGAGCGCTTGATAGGCATCTCAACAGCACAGTAACTAAGTGGGGTAAACAGACAAGTTGTGTTTGGATATTTGCCTAAAAAAGGTTTTTATGACTCGAGTCAGGATGTTGCAGCTTCTAGGTGCGTGGGTGTATGTCATACTAAATAAACAAGCTGTCAGTTTTACAATTACTCTCACTCAACTTAAAAAACATCTGAGTGTAAAACACTGGTCAGGAACTTGCAGCCAGAATGACATAAAAAAAAACCAAAAAAACCCCAGTATGATGTACAAACAGTTAAATCTCATGAGTGCAGAATAAGGCCAAGAAAAGCTGAGAAACTTAAAGGACTAGTTCAACATTTTGAGAGTTAGATTTGACTATTCATATTAAATAACACCTGAAATCTCGTTTTTTAAATCTATCGAAAACGCTGAAGTTGTAGTTTTTCTACCAACTACCTGGAGTCTAGTCGTGTCCGGCCTGTTTCCGGTCTTCGTGCTAAGCTAAGCTAAGCTAACCATGGCTGTAGCCTTACACTTAATGAGTAGTTGGTGTCAATCCTCTCGTCCAACTCTAAGAAAGAAAAGCAAATTACTGCTTTAAGAAGTCATCATCCACAGTGAGGGAGCAGACAGGGAAAGAAACAAGAAGAGAGAGAGAGAGAGAGAGAGAGAGAGAGAGAGAAAACTTTGGACACAGTTTTGTTAAAGAAGGTGGGGCATTAAAAAAAGCCCACTGGAGAATTCTGGGGAATTCTGTTTGCTTGTGCTGCTCTACGTTCCCTCTGCAGACGTTATGGGAACGAACCAAAACCTGACGAAAGAAAAAAAAAAAAGGGGGGGGGGGGGGAATAAAACTGGTATCTGCAGAGAAAAGTGTTTCACGTTGAATGAAAAACAAATATTTGAACAGATGGTGAAATTTTTATGTTGCTTCTCTCGCTGCGCCGAGTTACCGCAGCTTCGTGAGCACGAACTCGAAAACGCCTCGTTCGGATTTTTTTTGCCCCTTCGACAACTAAAAAGCTAAAAAAAAAAAAAAAAACACACACACACACACACACACACACACAGCTGAGGAGAAAAGAGATACAGGAAGGGGAGAGACGGACAGAAGAGGGGAGGAAGTGAGATCGAGAGAGCAAGATTTGGGATAACAACCGTTTGGTATGTACACAACCGCTGTTAAAGGAAATAAACACATCCATACTTGAGACACACACACACACACACACACACACACACACACACACAAAGTAAGCCCTATCATTCCTGTCTCCACTATGAACCTACATACTGTACATCAATGTTTACGCTTGTTTATGTGTGTATCCACATCAGTGTGTGTGTGTGTGTGTGTTTTCTGGAGGTTTGAAGTGTCTCCAGCGGCAACACCCAGCTAGTCAACATGCGGTCAGCAGGCCCCCTTCTCTCCAAACACCAACAGCCTCATCACGCACTGGCCCGGAGTCAAGCAAATAAACTGTGCTGCAGCGCGGCCGGGAGGCTGAGGAGGCAGCAGCGAACATCACAGACGGACTCGAGCAGAATGCAACTCTTTCTTTTTCTTTTTTTAAATAAAACATTAAAATAAACCCAGCACATGGGATGCATTATGTGTCTGGGTCCATGTGTGTGTTCACGTGGTTTCTCCATGATGTTATGGGTGTTTTGGGGTGTGTCCCGTTCGCTATGATTGTGACCAGCAGTGTGCTCGTGCTCGGTCGTCACATGGCAACGGTGACGATTTGTAGTCAGTGATTTGTCTAGAAGCTCGGTCGGCAGTTCCTGCAGTCTGTGGCCACATGTTTCATAACAGACAGCGAATTCATTTGAGATTTAAGAAGGTCAATGATGAGTCTTTAAGCCAACATGGACGAGAAGTCCTTGAAGTGCTCAGGAAAATGGAAAATTGAAGTCTACAATTCAATTACAGCAAACGAACTACGGCAAACCCAATCTGCTGAGGAAGAGTAGAGCCGTGTCTCAATCCAGCGGCGAAGGCTGCATTTAAAGACCACGACCGCGCCCCATTTCAAAAGGCTCCTTCAAATGTGTCTTCAAAAGTTTAATGTTCAGTGTTTGCTTAAAGAGGCTGAACCACCTACTCTTAAACGCTCCACCACCTGAGCCACAGCAGCCCAGAGTTATATGAATGCTAAAGTACTACACGGAAACAACTCAGCACGACGTGAAGAGAAGAAATGTCCAAGTTCATTCTTCCTGCCAATGTATTTACCTGTTCTAACAACATGTGAAGGCTATGGAGGCCGATCTGTCTGTGCGTGTGGTGCGTTCACATGCTGTTGTGAGAGCTCTGAACTTTCTGAACTCTGAAGTCTGCTGTCGGCTTTTGTCGCCGTACATGTTTTCGGATAATTGAGGTGGAGGAAGTTTCTCAATCTCTATAATGGAACAAACCAAACCTTCAGTACGAGTGAAAAACTCAACATAAACTGTTTTCACCGTTACAACATTTATAATAATGGTTTTATTTGGTTGGTTGTTAATTTTTGTCGCTATTAGCTGCAGCTTTGCAGTAAAATTCCTGTCGTACCTGACGCTCGCTCTGCTACCTGTCAGCATCGTCACCTCTGCCCTGGTCTCTGAGCCTGCTGAGAGGCAAAGACGGATTTATGAGGGACTGGAAGCACGCCAAGTGACTTCCTGTGGCAGTGGCAGGGAGGGGGGGGGGGGGGGGTGGGGGGGGGGGCTCTTCAGGAGAGGATCATTATTCACCATGTACTGAGTTTTGCATTGAATGGTCCTCATGCACTTACGTACTACATCAGATTTAATGACATATGCACACACACACACACACACACACACACACACACACACACACACACACACACACACACACAGTCACACCAGTTTTAGGTAAAGTCACATACGAGAATCCAAGTCCATAAAAAGCAACAATGCGTAGCCGCACTTATTCCCTGGAGGGTTTCCTCCTGCCACAGCAGGGCCCCATGTGTGTGTGTGTGTGTGTGTGTGTGTTGTTTAATGTTTCGAGGCCTGCGCTGAATGAAGAGGGTGGACGTGGAGGGGTTAAAGTGGGTGGGGAGGGGGTTAGTGTGAGGAATGTGACACCGAGGGCCAAGAGGGATGATGAGTGACACTTAGAGGAATCTCTCAATTTCCTGTTCAGATGCGTTTAAGAGTCAGATTTATCACAAAAGACCTTTCGCTCACTTTCCCTCAAAAACGCTGAACTCTTCACTCTCACTGTCCACTCATGACATAAGAATTCACGGAATCACACCTGGTGGGGGTCTGGATGCTTCACAAGCTACACAAACAGCTGAACAAAGAAAAAACAAAAAAAAACTGACGCTTCTGGCAGAAATGAACCAAGATGTTTCCAAAAGACAGATCTACCAAACACTGAGCTTAGATGAGGAAAAACAACGTATGTAAAGTGGGAAACATCGCCTTTGTGTTACATCGCTCGAAAACAGAAAAAGTGCATATTCAAATAAAACGTGTAAAAGATTATTTCTAGTGTGTGTGTGTGTGTGTTTGTGTGTGTGTGCACGAGTGTGCTTTGGGTTTCTATATGCGATACTGACACGAGATGTGTTAGAGGGCTGTTGGAGAAGGCTTCTAATGAGGCGCAGCAGAGCAATCCTCCTGCATTCACGCTGTGCCGCAGACGTGAGCAGAATACTGAAGGTCTGGACCGACGAGCCGGATGCTCTGAGGAATGCCGAGGCCTTGCCAAGCTCACAGCACAGCTCTGACTGCCACTCTGAAGAGCGAGGACTAAAGACTCACACACAAACAAGTGCAGCGCCACGCCGCCCCGTCTGCCCCGTCTGCCCCGACAGAGAGCTTCACCTGCAACACGTTGTTTTCACCGGCTTCAGTGCCACTCCCTGGTCTAAACGGTGCGGTTACAAAGCTTTATCGGTGGCTCCGAACTCCCAATACTGACGACGAGCGTCTTCAAAATGCATCTAATTCAGTCTAGGAGTGAGAATACATCAGCGTAATGGGGCTGTCAATCCTAATTCAATCCCTATTCTGCACAGTTACCGAAGAATAGCTGAGACTAAATGGTTTTCTGTGCTCGTCTCACTGCAGCACCTGAGGCCCCGGCTCACAGCGCACATCTCTGATGCATGCGGCAATTCAAAATAAAGAAGTGCAGGTTCACACACTCACCTCGGCTGCCGTTCTCTTCATCCTGGAAGAAAAAGAGAAGAAAAAAGAGACGTTTTATTTCATTTGATTCTTTGAGATTAATTCAAGCTAACTTGATGTAAAGACTGTATGACATCATAATGTAAATACATATACAGATCATGTTTTTTCCACAAGGCATCATACTCCGTCACCCATCCACCCATCCCACTATCCAAAACCCAAGAAGAAGTAGTGCTCAAAAGAATTAACCAGTTGTCATTTAATCAATCAGCTGATGAAGAGAAAACTAACTGCCAGCGAATTTCATAATCGATCGAACAAACCAAACCACCAAAGAAAAAACTCTGTCAGGAGTCAGGAGCTGCCACAATCAGGCAGTAAATAATAACATCATAATATATTATATATCTATATATTATTATAATTATTAATAAAAATCACTTCCACAGCCATAAAAGGAGGAAGGACCATATCCACTCCACCATGAGATGAAATCTGTTTACAATAAGGATCATAATAGTGTGTTATTCATACTCCTAATCCCATTTTAAAGGCCTAAACAATTAACCAATTTATTAAAACAATAATTAACAGATTAGTTGATAATCAGAATGTGTTGCAGGACTTTCTCAGCACTGAATGAAGAATAGGAGAAGAGAGTTCGTTATCATTAAACAGCTGCCTAATTGGAAAAGTTGTGGCAAAGGTCTCATGGGGGGGGGCAAGACTCATGACAGTGCAGAGCAACCAGTAGAGGAAAAAAGAAAAAAATAAGCCACTTCATAGTCGTGTTTGTGTGTTATTTCCTCAACACATAAAACCTTAATTTCCCCCAGAGCTCCAGTTAAAAATCCACACACACTCCTGCTTTAATCCACCTCCCCTCAGTGACACATATGTTCTCCGAGGATCCTTTAAGACTCCCCCGCTCCCCCGAGGCTTTTCCTTAAAGACGGCCAAGACCCTCTTCAGGCTAACCCCAATATCCTCAAACTGTGTGATTAGTCAAGAGCTCCGATCCAAGACCCTAAAAAGTAATTACAATGAAATGCGATGAATCTACAAGGATGAGGATTTCTTTTTTCTTTTTTTATCCTCCCCTTCGTCGGTTGGGAGTTACGTAATGGGAGTAACTGGTTAGAGTTCGTACAGTTGAGTGTGGTCTGATGGATTGAAATTTAAAAGGTTTCAGTTTGAACATTTCCCAGAATCCCATCTTATGATAAGAAGACTAAGAGACAGCTGGCTGAGAGTCAGATAACATTTGCTGAGAAACAGTTTGTTTTAGTTGTGAAATTCCATATATATCAATGACATTTAATGAATGAAACCCACGGTGCCAACTGCTTACGCTTATGCTAAACTCCGCTTCTTGCCAGATCTTTAAGATGCATTCACTGCCTTAATTTTGTTTGGTATGTATCTTATGTCAGCTGAATGCAAATCCACAAGTTTCAGTGAGATAACAGAAGCACAGATGGGACTTAAAAGTGGCCAAAACAACTCTGTGATACCCAAGAAGGCCGCTGGGAGAAACTGTCTGAATACACAAATGTCTGAAAATCCTAACTGTTGTGCCATAGTTTCTCCTTCAACATGCACAACCAAAGCCAAGAGCTATAAACTCAACGTACTATGCTAACTTTGTAGGAAATCCTTCTGTGCAAACAGAGGAGGTTGTCAAAATACACTTCACAGAAAAGTAAACCGAACTTATCCTGAATTATCACTTACAAAAACTAATACAAGGGAGGCCGCGATAAGCTTTGAGGAAGCTGTCTCGAAGCACCGGCGCGTTTTCCCATTAGAGAAGCCCTGTCGTATTTACCCAAAGCCCTTTAGTCTGTGTTAGCCTGTGCCCATTAGGAGCCGGAAGTGCTGTCACGGCAGGATTAATACCAAAGGGCAGATTGGTTCTGATGTTATCCAGAGGACGGCTGGCACAGTTCCCAGGTGGGATGATACAAGTCAGAAAAAGCCCCTGGGAAAAAAAAAAAAAAAAAAAAAACCCTGCTGTAAGACTAACACTACACGTTCATATTAACCTTACAGTACAACTAAAACGTTGTGTTCTGTTCAGTGACGGCCAGACACAACTGCATGGCGATCTGAAAGTGGATGTGTAGCTACAGTTACCATTAAAATAGCAGAAGTGCTACGTGCTACATGCTAATTCAAACAGGTTTTAGAGTACGTCGTGTGTCTATTTTTCAAGAAGTGACAAAATTAGGGCTGAAAGTGAGGATTTAATTTCATTCATTGTGTAACTAAAACACACACAAAGCTGCAGCGAGGTGTGGTCAAGCAGGAAAACCTGACGGTGTCAATACGTTCGCTGCTCGTTTGTTTGTGCCTCCGATTATGATTCTTTGCTCGATTAATCATTTAATTGTTTGGTTTGTAAATATTTCCCATAGCCCAAAGCAATGTCTTCAAGCTACTTCTTTGTGTGACTAACAAATAACCAGACAGGACTAAAACAAACAGGAAACATTCACACTTGAGAAACAACAACCAGTGATTTTTTTTACATTTTTTTTGGCATTTCTGCTTAAAAACTGACTTCAATCATTTATAATCAAAACAGCTGCAGACTCATATTCTGTCAAACTCAAGAAATAATCAAATAAAGCAACTGAATCCACTTCATGTGTCAGTGTGCAGCAACTACAACAAGTGGCGGACGGTGGTGAAACGTCTTGGGAAAACAAAAAGAACAGCACTTGAGCTTGATTTTTTGCACCCTCAGTACAAAGCAGTTCACTATGAAAATTAGCATATATTACAAACTGTATGAGATTATTAAGGAGTATGGACTCTGCTGCCTCCAACAGCACTAAATACACCGGTGTTTGTCTGGGGCCGCGTTCAAACAGCAGCTGAAAGTCATAATTTCGACTCTGTTTTCCCCCAGTGTCACACAAATCTGCAGCTTTCTAATCACCGCAGACACTAAAAAGCTAAATGAAGTCCCCCTTTTCATGATTAGGATCTGGAACAGTGACCAGTAGTTATAATTTTCGGGGCCTTGACAGCGAGGCCAGAGTTAGAACAGAGGACAAGAAGCAGCAATGAAAGCAAAAACAACCAAAGTGACAGGTTTTTGGAGCGAAAGCCTCAGTTCAGTGAGTTAAAATCAAAAAACTAATACCCACGTTAAACAGTTTAAACAAGTGATGCAGCTGCAGGTACGTCCGATGATCCGTTACAGTTAAAAAATAAATAAATCAACGGTATTTAAAAGCACACATCAAAATCAAGTTTCATTTCCTAAAACAAGTGGAGAAGCTGCCAGTGATCTGAGATCAGTTCATCTGTTTCTAATGTAATGTCCCTTTCTGCTTAGACTTGTGTGACAGTGTCTTGAATGAAGTCAGATCCTCCTGCTGACCTCCAGCTTACATCACTTGATTCAACAAAAGCTTATTTACTCTGAAAACACAAGTGTATTTTTTTACCCCAAATTTTTCGCTTAGTTAAAGAATTACTGAGCTCTAAATTGCATCAGATGTTATGAAGCTCCGAGTGTCGTCGGAGGGGGTGAGAGAGACGGTGTCGTGTCACCTTCAGAGAGTTGTGGACGGCGGACTCGGGCGGGTAGACGATGAAGTGCCGCAGCGTGAAGCCGAAGCCCTGGGAGGTTCGGCGCAGGTGAAGCGTCTTCGGCCCCGGCCAGGAGAACGGCTCCTCCTCGGCGCCGGGAGAAGCGGCGGCCGACGCCTCGCTCTGATCGCGCCCATCCTTCTGCTTGGCCTGAAAGGACGATGAACAAACAGGAAAATCAGAGTTAACCTTCAGAACCTTTATTTTCAAAAGATCAGTTCAACATTTTGTGGAAACATGAACATTTTTTTTATCTTTCTTTCCCTTTAAATCATCATGACGCCTCCTAAAATTTCATCTTGGGATCAACTTAAGTGGGGGGTCCCGACCCCCAGGTTGGGGACCACCGCTTCAGATGATGCACTGAAATCAAATGTGGTTGTGAAAATAATGACACACCGATTGTAAAACTGCCATTTCCACGTGTTCACAGCCCGATGAAAGAACAATCCTTCCATTGACTTCACCCCTGGTAACGGTGTAAATCAAAGAGGGTTTCAATGAAAACAAAGCAAAGTGTGTTGTCACAGATGAAACAGCCTGTGGCTCAGCATAGATCTTATTAATCATCTTGATTTAAAAATACAAGAAGTCCCCTGTTGTTCCTGCTGAATAACAAGGTGTCAGTTTGTGGTCAAGGTTTGTGCTTTCGGGAAACAGAGAGGAGACGACACAAGAGAGTTAATTGTTAAGAGATTAGTAATAGGGTGTTTCCTCGTGCTGCATAAATAATCGATAAGACATTCATTGTCTGTGTTTTTGTTTATGTTTGACTTGCCATCTTCTTTCAGACTGATGCACATTTCAAGCATTTGGTTCATCGTGGGATTATTCCACTGATTAACTGTGTCATTTCCTGGACTTGCTCTGTAATTTCTTTTTTTTAGTTCACATACATTTTTATGCCACACAGCTCAAAATATTCTCAGTTATAATAATAATAATAATAATCCACCAGCACATCCAGTGAGGCTCAGCTTACACTGTGCTTTTATCACTCAGCACACCTGATATTCTTCAATGGAAACTGGTGACAGAGGCTGAAAAAAATCAAAGTCAAATCATTTAGTTCCTGCGTTTTGGTTAAAATCACTGATCCCAATATGTGTCAAAATAATCAGGATTGTCATTTAAGCCACATTTGCACGGCCCTCAGCGCCACACACAACCGTACATGTGGCTTTAGTTAATGCACATTCAGAGCTATTTGGCGAGTTTGCATGATCACAGACTTATCTTCTACATTCCTACATTCCTACTGTGACTAACACAGGATAAAAACCACCTTTAAATGCTGGCGGCAAAAACGGCTTGCGTAACGTTGCGTTCGCGCCTAAATAACACAACATATGCACCACATCAGCCGCACAAGTCTAAATTTTAAATGTTCTGTAACGAAAAGTGTTTACAGCCACTGGAGCAACGCTGAAAATACAGTGAGTCCCGACGGGGCTGCGTTCACGACCCTCAATTCCTGAAGATGATGTTACAAAGACTAAGATACACACAGCACAGGTGGTCACGTAAGTTCACCAAGATAAACTTTTTAAAACACCACACAGAATCAAATTTAATATGTTGCACAGTTGCACTAATGTGCGTAAAGCTACTGTAGGATACTTTGCCACTTCCTGCACGAAGCTTCACAATAACAGCATGTTTAAGGTGAATGTAGTGATCGGCTTTTATTGTGAAACCGTATGGTTCGCGGTTAGCTAACATTAGCCAGGATGCTACTTCACACAGTTTGGAATTTTCTGCAACTTTTGCTTTGACACTTTTCATGGTTGCAGGTTGCTTTTGGTTTGTGAACAGCAGACGGAGATGCGCAGGTGACAGCGGTTTGTTTAAAGAGATGTAGAAGCACAGCTCAACCTGTTTGTGAAGTCTGTATCACAACAGCAGAAATCCCACAGCGCAAACGGACTGATTTACATCTATTAGTCAAAAACATGTCGTCTGTCGTCGGGAGGTTTCCGCCTTGTAACAATGCAATTCTATGAATCTTCCAAATAATATAATATAAATGCAATCTGTACAATGCCTGACAAACACAACGGTGTATGAGCCACTTGTAGTTAAGAAGTGATGTGTAGCTAGTGCACATGTATCTCAATCTTCTCACTGGCAGCACAGCACCAGATACATCATCAGTATTGCCCTGAGTCGGGGTATGAGGATTGGGATTGGGGGGGAAGGGGGTTGTGTTGGCTCGGATTTCTTCTCCAGCCTTTCCAAAGCTTTTAAACCCCCCTCCCCCAGATTTATCGTGACCCTAAAACATACAACAGGACATATTCTGTAACTCTTAATCACAACGCCATCGCTGAGAAAGCCACTCTGACCTCTCCCCGCTGCTGAGAGCTGTCTGAGCAGTGAGACTTCTGTCACATCCATCATCCAAGTAACGATGGAGCTGAACCACTGCACCGCAGGGCGTGCATTAGCGGTTATTGCTAACACTACCACAGTGACTCCGGGGCTGCGCGAGCCTGCCAAGAGTTTCGGGCCTCGGCCCAGATCTCTCTCCGCGAGCTCTTCTCCTACCAAAATACATCTGAGGTATGGATCCAAAACAAAGACGTTCTCCCCACCGCCGCCCCTCTGGCTCACTCCCTCCACACCTCTCCTCTGCCTGTCTGGGAGCAGCAGATGTAAAGGCCTCTGGAGAGAGGGATGGGTGTGGGCTTAATGGTATGACTGGTGAAATCACCACCAATACCCAGTGGTGTGGGGCTGGAAGTGAGCCACAGTCCATAATGTAACTGAGAAAGGGGAGGAGGGGGGAAAGGAGCTGACACAGTCCAAGTCAGCTGTTTGTTTTGATTTCACGCTTAAAAATTTATGTTGTATTATGCAATAGCTAAGCCATTTGGCTCAAATGCCCCATGGCTGAGGTACAAACACACACACACACACACACACACTTTCCATCTCTATATATAACATGTTGAATTATACAGCAAGAGAAGCAGCAGCAGAGCACAGTGTGAGCTGCCATACGTTCCCACAATGCCTCAGTGAGAGACGGTCATATTCAAAAAAGGTACAATACTGTAAATCTGATGCAAACGAGCTCACACACAATTACATGAAAAATACTCATCAATTATGCATGCAATCTGTTCACCACAACAGTCACCAGTGAGGGTTTGATGTGTGCGCTGCCATATGGTGCCTTAGCCTGCAGGACGGTGCATTTGCATGTCTACTCCTGCTTCTTTATGTGTGTGAGTGAATTTGAATGGCATTTACTTGTGGACTCAGCTTTTCTCCTTCACACATTTTTTTCTTTTTTCTAAATCGGTGAGTCACCCCGGGTCGTCTGACCTCATGAATCTACCTCTTTCACTCCCTCTCACTCTTGCTTTTTCCTCTCCAAACATTTCTCCCTCTCTGACCACATTAGTCATCTTTATTCACTATAACATAGGAAAATACGCCTTCAGCCCCCCCCCCACTTTAATCCTTCACTGAACAATGAATTCATTCCATTAAGCCATACTACAGAAAAAAGTAATGGCTGTTATTTTTATTTCTGAAGAAACTCTGAAAATGAGGCTGCAGCTGGAAAATAAACAATATCTTCCTCTGACAGCAAACGGCAAAGTGTCACTCTGAGTCCACCACAGGGAGCAATAACAATAAACGAAACCTAAAACCCAAAACACACACACTCACGTTCACATTACAAAAGATATTGGTTGGTGAAACAGGACTACCCTGCTGCTGTAGAGCAGGATGACGCACACAAAATTCCTCAGATGGCACAACAAAGTGCAGCCGCCCCTCACCTCTCCTCCCTCTCTAAATGCTTCCTATGTAAACCTATATGCCTCTGCCAGACACTGATAAAGCTTAGACACATATTTCGAGTGAGTAGGGGTCTTCCTGAACGCCTCAAAGCTGACATTCTCAAAATGGCAAATCCAGAGGATGCTCTCCATAACTGTCCTTACCCGAGATCGCACACAGTTCTTCCTGGAGGCTTCCCGCAGCCGAGCCCAAGAGACACTGCGGTTGGGACTGGTGAGACCCAGCTCCACTTCACCCCAGTAGGCTCTGGCCAAAAGCTGGAACCAAAGACAGTACGGCTCCGACAGGCAGCCGTCCACCCCGGCCAGCCGAGCCCAGGGACACCCCCCGGATGACGGGGAGGGAGAGAGGGAGCAGCACCCTTCGGCGTTCACGTCCACGTCCCGCAGGTCGGGGTGATCCTTCAGCGGAACCGGCTTACAGCCCGGAGGGAGCCCGTTCCTCTGGGCCAGCATGGCATAGCCAAAGTCTGAGGATGGTAGGACCAGAGGTGCAGCAAAGGATGAAAACTATCCTCAAAAATGCTTGTTGGTGTCCCTCTTCTTTTCCTCTGGGTCGTCTACTCCAAGTTTGTGGCGGCGTTCATTTTGCTGCCTTCCTCTCTTCCTCAGCCCGTCCGTCCTCTGACTGTTCTGGTCTCAGCTCGGAGAAACAGGGCTGGTCCTCACGACGTCCCACAGACACATGATGTTTCCACTCAGCCGAGAGGAGCGGAGCACAGCGGCTGAGTGCACTGCAGAGAGTCCGGGCCGACTGACTAACGCACCCACCCACTCACCACACAAAACTCTCTCTGAAGTATGCACACACACACACACATTCACACACACACACACACACACACGTACGTGAAGCAGCCTGAAGTGAATTCTCTTCCTTTCCTGCCTCCTTCATCTGTCTCTCTCCCTCTCTCTCTCTCTCCCTCCCTCTCTCTCTAACTCACCTCTTCCGCTGCCAACCTTTAAAAGTTTTAGCTGTTGTGCGTCGGCCAACACACGTGCACACAAACAGACTCACATGTCGCGGGCTCGTCAATAAATCATACGAACAAATGAAAGGGAGAAAGACAAGACGCACACACACTAAACAAGGCAAAGGTGGGTTTAAGTAAAAGAAAAAAAAAAAAAGTTTCTTAGAGAAGGAAACACAGACACCAAGAAGCTGGTTTCTGCCTGGAGACGGGAATAACTGGGATTGTTTTCACAGCCAGTGGGAGAAGTCAAGTGGGGCTAATGCAGATAAGGAGGCATATGGGTTCTGTGAAATCTAGAAGGCACAAAATAATAAAAATGCACAGCCAACCCGCCCACCTTCGCACGCCTGCAGCTCATCTGGCAACTACAAAGAACCTAATGCCTGTGTGGCACACATGGTGGTCAGAGAGGCGACCAGTAAGTGCATGAACACACAGCGACTCCTGTATATTTTGTGATAATTCCTTTATTTATTTATCTATAAACGTAAGGATAAGCATCTAGTTAAAGCTAATTTGCAGCCCCAGCCTCTGGTTCAATCTTTCTTAATTAACTGTTGTCCACTGTGGCGAAGACAAGTTTCAGATTTCAGGGATTATTTATGCAAACCAGTCGAGATGTTGCTATGCCATTTATGCTGAAGTATCCACCCTTTAATATTTAAAAGAAAAGGTATATTACTTATTATATAGGTTATGTCTTAAAACACTACTCACACGCCTTGACTGTGAGTCGACACCAACAGGAACAATAGGGACAACTGGTTGCGATATAACAGTTAAAAATCAACATGAGTGTGATAGTGATACACTATCTCTGAATTACAGCGTTAATCTAAACCTTTTCCACCTCCTGGTCTTCCCTCACACTTTGCCTTGTGGCGTTACATAAGAGCCGAGCCGTGTACACGAGGGAATAAGTCCTCAATCCTTCGAGGTAAACAAACACGCTACAGAGGCTTGGCAACCGCCTCTATTTCAGGAGCAGTGAGATGTTTGGGACTCAGCCCTGATACCTTTTAGTAAATCTCTCTGGTAGAGAGCAGGGCCAAAACATCAATTTAATATTTAATCACATTTTCATCTCAGGGGCTCTCTGGAGCATTTGTGCTGCTCCAATAGCAACATCAGGCCTGTTACTAAACGATGAACACATCCACGCACATCCGCCTTTAGTTCATTTTGCATTTCAACACCTCCTTATTTCTCCAGGGCGAAGTTATTAGTCAGACAGATTGCGCCCCCCCCTCCCCCCCTAATCGCTTAAGTTTACTGGTTCACTTCCAACAACAGCTAACGCACATCCGTCAGCAGTTAACGTCGCCGTGGATGAGCGGCGAAAATGTAAATACCAGTCTATTTTCAATTGTGAGGAATATTTGCCGTCCGCGACAAGCAGCGACCGTGAAAACAACATCAGGAGCCCAGCGGTGGAATGTTCCCCTTCTCAGCGTTTTGGGTTATGAGCATCTTGTTACCACATTCACCCGGCTCAATATAGCATGTGGTGTTCTGTACGGAAAAGACGATGGCAGAAATAGAAGCCGCCGAACAAACCAACCGCCGGTCGAGAACACTTGACTTGTGGAAACCAAAAAGAACAAGGATTAAGTCTCACAAGAACAGTCGTATATGAAGAACCATAAACAGTCTGCTGCGTTCATGAGTGAAACAGACAAAACATCATGTGTGTTGTTTCCATTTTACAACCAAACTATTACAAACCTACATTACATATTAGAGGTACAATACTTCTTATCTCCACTAATGCGTTTCAGACTGTTGTAGGGTTTCAAACCACATCATATATACGAATATATATATATATAATATATATTGTATTATATTATATTATATTATATTATATTATATTATATTATATTATATTATATGTGTCTCTGAATTCTTGCAAATCTAAAACACATGATAAGAAAAAAGATCCTTGAGTGGAACTCCTGTTGGCTAAGACGTGGGATTTGGTGCCATGCAGACACAAAAAAATGAGACGTGCCGCCCAGAAATATTATGCTGTTGCCGTGGGAAACAAACCAGACCACAACAATGTCGGCCACTGGACTGTGGGCCGCTTGTGTGATTTCAAGGTTTGTGTCTCTCTGTGTGTGTGTGTGTGTGTGTGTTTGTGTATAGATCAGTGTGTCACGAAGGCCAGCGAGGAGTGTTGAGGTGATTTGAAAGGCTTGAAACTGGCGATCCATCTCACTTCCTCGGACTTCCTTTGAAGCGAACCAACGCCGGGGTCGATAATTATCCTGCGGGCTTGCGGATGGACACGCTTGCTGCGGCTCGATGTGCAAACACAGAGCAAAAATCTGAAAGGAAGGATTTGCGTGAGTGTGTGTTCTGGGTTTGGCTGTGCTCAGTTTGTTTTACTGGTGGTGGGGGGGGGAACTGGGTCACACTTTCACATCTGGGCAGAACTGATACAGTTTTTAGGATAATGCAGGTCATCTTCTGCATGTAAACCGAAGACTCGTGTTCTGACTGTCAAGGCACATTCTAGGTAAGATGTCGAAGGTGTAAATGCTCCTATCTCTCCAGACACACGTATCATCTGTGCAGCAGTGAGCAGGAGAAACAGCCACTTACCCGGGTCTGTCCCTGCGATAATAGCAGCTGAAGTTGCACTGAAATTAACTGTCGCTGGAGCGGCTCCCAGTAGTTTAAACACATGGTGATTACAGAAGCTTTTATCTGATCCACAATTTAGTTGAAAACTCAATGATATGTGTGAGCGAGTGAGTGGGCAGGGGGTGAGGGAGAGAAAAGTTCTCAGTTGCTCGTAAGGCCACAGAACCGATTCAGCCATGTGTTTCTGTTAGTTTCGTTTTGTGTTGTATTAAGATATTTGAACAAAGATGCATGTATGATGCTAAAAGGATATTAAAGGTCCTGTATTTTATGTGAAGTGTTGATCCATAAGAAGATTATATTAGTGGTTTTAAGCGCCAAAAAAGCATCTCAGTGTAGTTTTACATCTCCTCTTTCAGGCTTCTCTCTGGAGCTTGAGCGACAACAGGTCGGTGAGCCAATCAGAAGAGAGGAGGCTCTGAGCCTCTCTTCTGATTGGCTGACTGTTTTCTGAGTGATCCAATAAAAATACAACAGATTACAGCTGAAACACTCAGACAAACCAAATCCTGTAAGATTGAGAGTTGGGTCAACGTGGGCTGGGATTGGGGGCATAGCTGAGAGCGGTGACTGCTTTGTTGTGACATCACAAAGTTACAGGAAGTCCTGACGGCTGGTTTTAAAGCTCAGCTTCTGAATACAGGCTGTGTGCATTTCTCTGTGGACTGAACTTTGATACTTTCACAGTATCAATATAGAACCTAGACCTGCTTTACAATCAAAAATACACTTTCCATTAATGATTGATCAGCTGATTGTTTTTAGATTTACTGATTCATTCAGAAAATGACCCTACGCAATTTCCCACATCCTCACATTGTTTATTTTGGTTGTCAAACACTGACGAAACCCAAATGTTTTAAATTTGACTTTGCTACACCACAGATAGAAGCAGCAACAGGTTAATGGGATAATGTCCATGTTCTCACACACACACACACACACACACACACACACACACACACACACACACACACACTAAACTGGCCGCAGCTCTTTAACACCAGCCAGGAAAATGCTTTGAAGAACTTTATGAGATTACACAGAGGTGTAAATTGTGAACATTGCTGTCCGTCCAAGAAAAGCAGCAACAACAAATAACACCAGTGTGGTCCAGTTGATAAAATCAACTGAAGCGCGGCCACAGACGCCTGTGAAATTCTACCAACCGGTGTAGAAGGCAGAGGGTGTCCTCCGTTGTTGTTGCACCGTTACCACTCACCGCTGGGCCCAGCACAGTGCAAAGTTGGTCTTGGAGCCCCCCGCCCCCCCCCCGCTGATAATTCTGCAAATGGCTTTTGTGGCTTCACACAACATCACATGCAGGGCCAAAGGCAACATCCAGACTGTGGCTGTGGTGAAATAAAGACAAGGATGGAGAAATTGACAAGGCTGTTTTTATGGATTGGTTTTTGGGGGGGGGGGGGGTTTAAGACCACTCATCAGTCTTTAAGCTGAAATCACATTAATGGTGTGCTGAAACACCAAAACACACAAGTCCAGTTTGTGGATTTGGAAAGAAGCAAAACTGGTGAGAGGAAAAGTTCCTGTTCTGTCTTTTACATTTAAGCGACTTCATGCGCCAACGCTCGCCGCAGAAACATCCTCAAAACCCCCAAAAAAAACAAAAAACTTGCAGCCAAAATTGTATTTCCCTGAGTTGTGAAACTTGTTTCAGATGTTTACATTTATGGAGAACACAACACAATGGAAACCAGGCTGTTTCATGACGCTGTTGCATTTTAATCCACTCAAATGTTGGAGTCGAGGATTTATTAGATGATTATCTGCAGCTCTGATTTGTGTAACAAAAGAAAAAAAAAAAAAAAAAGGGGGGGGGGGGTCGCCGGTAAGCAGCTGACAGGATCTCTGGATGGGGATTAAAGACACAAGGCACCAACAAGGCTCTGAAAACTACAATGAGTAATTTTGAAGTCTTCAATTGGTCCTTGTGTGTGACCAACTTTATGTATCTGCGGCTGTGAATGTGTGTGTGTGTGTGTGTGTGAGTGTGAGACTGTGTGTGGTACAGAGAGCCAGAAGAAAAGAGAAAGTCTTGCAGGAGGATTAGGCTCGATTCGGGGGTGGCTTTTCAGGACTCCTGGCGGGTGTAAGATCTAATCTGGACATGCTGCATCTGGGCTCCGCGAGGTATGGCTTACTGTAACAAAGGACTGGCTAATGAGGGCCAGGGAACAGACTGCTCCGACTACGCGCCCACACCACTGCACACCCATAAAGCCCTTCTTCATACAGGCCCTCGGAGGGGGTGGGGGGGTGGTACTGAGGGGTATGAACCCCACAATCGACTACCCTAAAGAGGGAGCGGACTGAGCGCAGAGCCCATCAGGCAGACACCGGAGCGGACAGATCTCGTTTCAGGCTGATAATCTTGGGTGTAGGAGGCAATGTTGGTTGGAGTCAGGAACTGTATACGAGGGCCTATAATATAATTTTACAGCACTTTCATCTGCCAACACACTGGGAGGAAGAGAGGGAGGGTGTTTTGGACGCGCACATACAAAGACTTTCTGTCCTGGAGGGGAAAGAAAGTCAAAGAAAGTGAGTGAGAGAAGCTGTTTGCAGATGGGGATAATATAAACTGTTTTCTTAAAGCACTGAAATAAATAATAAATCTGAAACAGGCTGCATGGCAAGCTTTTTGCTTTTGGTCCGTTTAAACACAAACAAAACTGCAGCAGCTTGCACAAACCGCAACCTGATAAGGTTTCACGGGGTTTGTTTGTATGTAGTGATTAGTGGGTTGATCAGTTGGTTGTTTGACAGAATATCAACTGGCAATTTAGATAAACGATTGATAATTTAAATAATGAATCAAGCAACGTGAAGCTTTACAAAGTTTCTCTGTTTATCATCACTGTGAATTGAATAACTGGGACAAAACAAAGACTATAAAGACGTCACCTTTTGGCTCTTGCGATAAATTTTTCACATTTTATTGCCTCAAAAACACGAAATAAAATAAAAAATATATATAAATCAAGCAATTAAGCTGCGGTTTTATGTCCTGCAGATTTTGGGATTCGATATCTATTAGAGGCCTAACACATGTGAAGTGTAATGAGTGCACTGGTTGCCACTGGAGGTAGATCATATTGCAGATGTATCAGTATTGGTGTTTATGACCTTTAGTCCACCGGGGAGCAGTGACAAGAGGATTTTATAACTGTAAAAGATCCTGTTAGTATGTATAAAAGAAGTGTAAGGGATCTATATCAAGACTGATTATTTAATACGTGTTTTTGTTGAGAAATGACTTCTGATATCAGATCAGTATCCAGTATCTGTCAGGCTAACTAACATTTGTATCACAGTTAAACTTGAAACTTCAAGGAAGAACTAATGGTTTTACTCAGCTAACAAAAGAATAGGTTCACGTTACAATAAATGTCAAAGCTGCCATTAAAAGCCCTCAAGGTTAAAATCCACCAGCAATACAATAACTGCCTTTTGTCATACATGCTTCGGTTGTGAGGAGGAAGTTGGCACCAGCTTTCTTTTCGTTTCAAGAAGCGTCCAAATCAAACATAAGCCGTGACGCAACAACTCCAAAAGCTACCAGTTAAAACTCCCCGTGAGTCATGCCCACGATGTATTTATGAGCCAGTGCATCACTTCTATTCCACTGGCAAAAACAACAATCAAAATTCACAGTTTGCTATGGAGACCATCTGTGTAGCACAACAGCTTCAAATGTTCAGGAGAGGAAAAAAAAAAAAAAAATAGAGGGGATTTCCTTCCAGGCGAAGCTGAGGCTGCAGCGAGGAGAGAGGCTATGGGCTGGACACTCTCCCAAAAAAACTAATGGGGGAAGACAAAAGCCCTGAGCCCAGGCAGAAGGGAGGAGGAGGAGGAGGAGGAGGAGGTGGAGGGGTTGCATGAGCTTGGTGTATTAAGCAAACTCCCCGGTGAAGGAGCGCTGCTTGATCTGGACAATTGTCTCCAGAGGTCCCTAGACACCTTCAGACAAATGCCTCTGCCAATCAAGCATTCAGTAGCCTGCGCATTCACTCCTCGGCAGCTGCTCTCAGACGGCGAGAAAAAGGAGCAAATATGTTTCTGATGACAGCCCTAACCCCACCCCATCTCAAACACCTCTTGAATTAAAAAAAAAACAAAAAAAACATTGGTGTCTGTCGATGTTTAATTATTGCATCTCTCCTCCTCGCTCAGACAGTTTCCCCCTCAGGGAGGAACCACGCTGTTTTCGGAGAGGTGAGACGAGGGAAGAGCCTGGGATCATCGGAAAGCGCTAATGAAGACGCAGTTATTCTCCTGTCACACTGACACGCTGATGTGAGATTAGCCTCTGTCCCGGGTCAATCTCAACGGGGCTAACGTGTATTATCTGACCTGGCTTTGCAGCGCTGCTTCCATACAGCTGCTAACCTTTCCTTGGCAGAGAGGGAAGATGCAATTTCACAATTTCAAACAAACTTTTTGTTTGCCCCGTTAAAATGTCCATTAACCTCAATTATTACAGAATTAACAAACGATTAGACAATTAACTGATCAGCTAACATTTTTGATTAATTAGCTGTTTGCTTCCTTCCTGCTTTTTATATGATTATAAAATGCTCATATTTTGAGTTTTAGTGACACTTTAGCATTTTCACAACTTTTTGAGATTTTTTAGATTAAACTATTAATTAATCAATCAGACAAAAATAACAACAAATGAACTGACAATAAAAAAAGCCATTAGTTGCAGTCCCTACTGTAATAACTACAACCCATGAATAGATGTCGTGACTGAAAGCACTCTAAAGATCAAATCGAGGGTATAAGCTGCTGCATTAACCTTTTCATTAAATGCTCAAATAAACAAAAAGACATTGATAAAATAAACTCTATTCCATTTGGTAAACACACTGCTTTATTTCCATGAGGACTGGCCGGCGGTGTAAACTACAGTAGCAGGAGCAGGTGCTGTGTGAATGAGCAGGGATTAACCTGTGAGAGCAGTCTGGCATGAATGGGTCAGTTTCAACACGTCAGACACGGGATCTGAGCGTCACTGTGGGGTCGGCTGAACCTCCAGTGAAGCGGGATTCACCCTTTATAAGACAGCACTGTTCTCTGCAGAACCCACCCAACACCCTACACCACCACCACCACCACCGCCACCACCGTCGCCACGTCTGGAAAGTCCACACAGACGTCATTAACCAGACACAGGGACAAACACCTGATTCAAGGAGCGAGGCTGCTGAGGCTTGAGAACGGGGACGTATAGACTAACCTGTCCGCCCTGAATGTAAACGAAGTCAGTCAGCCTTTCCAGCCGTCTGAAAGGCTCCTTTAACAAGCCGCGACACTGCCGTTAGCACGTGGCCGCATGCTTCATAAAGAGCCCATATAGCAGCGGTGTAAGCTGATCCTGGAATTCCCTGGGCTGAGGTTTTGAGGTTGGACTGCTGTGGGGTGGAGGGTCCACTCATTCCAGACACATGCCTGACGGACGCATAATTACGGCGTAATGGGCGACAACACGCATGGAGGGAGAGCCGGGGCCCAGGCAGACGAATACACGCGGCTCTGTGGCGCTCAGCTTAATGAAATCTCATTCACGAAGATGTTGATTCATTCAAATGGGGGGTAAAACAGTCCAGGTCGTCACAGCGGCTGAACTGGCGGAGCAGGCGTTGAAGTAATTAATGCACACAGAGCTGTATGACGGGTTGTAAACCGGGCCGGTTTAATGCAGGGCTGACGTGTGTAAACTATGGAGAATGAGCCATGCTAACAGTAGTAAAGTAATCCAGTGATACCTGTCTGTCATTCAACAGACTTTTCATGGTGCCAGTTTCCCCAAAATTTGAACAAATATAGGTTTAAAAACATTCTTACATCTTCTCTGGGAACTTGCAGCTGAAGTTCTTAAAAGTATTTTAAACATTTATTAATTTATTAAAAAACAATCGCATCAGTCATGAACACCACGTGCCCTACAGACGTGCACAAGGTAGGACAAAGAAGTACGCAATAACCTATGACTGCATCCACTCAGGAAATGCCAAACATGTCATCTCTTGCATCAAGCCCCGGCTATTCTGGTCGACCGGTGAAATATTCACAACTGCCATTTAAAATTCATAAGCGGCTGCCGAGACGCTCCCGAACTCTAAAAATAGTCGTTACAGCGCGATGAAATATGAAACATTCAAGTCGATATGAACCCTTTAGCCACGTCTGGTAATCTCGTGTTTACCTCTCTCACGTGCGGCGGCTGGAAACATGTGTTCTAGCTACAGTACGCTGCTGAAGGCTGCAGCCAAAACAGCAGCTGCTGCTCTCTTGATTGTAATTATCACCGCTGCGAGTCGTCCCACATGATAGAGGGTCAACACACAGCTCTGCGGAGGAAGGACGGCTCCGTGTGCAGCGTTTTCTCTAATGCAAACGCTGAGCTGAAAGAGAAATCAACAGAAAATGAATCTAAAACTATTTTAATAATCAATGTTTGAGCAATTTATCACAAAAAAATGTCATTATTCATTGATTTCAGCTTCTTAAAGTGTCAGGATTTGCTCTCTTTTATATCATAAAGTGAATATATTTGGGGTTTTGCCGGCTGGTTGGATAAAACAGACTATTTGAAGCCATCACTTTAGATTCATAGGCTTTTTTTTTTTACTGGTTTTGATATTTTCTAGACTACACAATTAAATGTCAACTGAATAATTAAAATAAAAGTGACTTGCAGTGCTTCTTTTCTCTCATAAAGAAGGGTTTTGATGCTCTAGCCATTATTTAACTTTGTTTAACGGTGAGCATTCAAACATATAAACTAAAGGACATTTAATTTACAATACTAATGCCATTGCGTTATTGTGAAGGCATTCGGTGGACTGTAACAGATTTGGTATGGGACAGATCTGGTATTGGTTATGAATAGAGGCGCTCTGCACTGGAGCCAACACTGATGAGGGCTGTGGGACACGCCCTTTAAACAACACACACACACTCACACACACACACACACACGCTCACACACAGCCCCGGGCTGACCAAGAGCTGTAAATTACACCGCTATTATGATCCAGCAAAGAGAGAGAAGGAGAGAGTGACGGAGAAACGGCGAAACAGAAAATGAGAGAAACAGACAGAAAAAGAAGAGAGATGAAGAGTTCAAGAAAATGTGCACTGAGTCACGGTGGATGTCTGCAGCGTCTGACAGAGGAGAGATGGTCCATGGAAAACACCATGGTGCTTTCCCCAGTGTAAACATGGCCTGAGTCTGAGCACATACAGTACTGCAGATCTGCCTTCCCATCCTCCTTTATCCATTTCCTTTCATCCCTCACTTTCCTGCCAATGGGTGTGTCTTCTAACCCCCACCCCCCTCCCCACTATTTTTATTTTTTTTTTCCAGGCGCCCTTTGCTGCACTTCAGACCTAGCTGCAGCAGCTTCATCAATTAAGACGTTGACACGCACGCCTAGAAAATGACTCAGTGACATCATGTTGCATCTCATCAAAAGGGGCCGCGCTGGTGTTTGGACGCTGTTAAGGGCTTTAAAATCTCTGCACAGCCCACAGTCATCACAATGTGGTTTAGATCTTCATTCTGCAGATCAATCAATGTGTCACCAAAAACAACCAGTTGTGATGTGGCAAGTAAAATAAAAAATAAAAAATATGTCCCGTGCTGCCGCAGGGAAAGGCGTTCCTCTCGAGTTGCATTTGGCAGCGTCTCGGAGAGGATGCAGGTCTGATTTACAGCCTGAGTAACTCTGCGGATCACGTCTGAGCTGCTGTCTGGTGTCAGCTGGTACTTCTCACTGGAGTCACTGCAGGGAGACAGGTTTTGGGTCTTACAAACGTGACGTAAGCAGCTGGGAACGGAGGCGAGAATTGGGAAGAAATTTGGACGCCACGGGTCATGAGTGAGATAAGGCCATGAATCCAGGGTGAAATAAGGGAATGCAGATAAACTGAGAACCCCCCCAGGAGATGATGGACTCTGGATGGAAAATGGTTTGGACGCCGCATAGCTGTTGCTAACGTCAGCCGGGACTGCTGTGCGGGGCGGGGTGCAAGAGGGTTCATGTGACCTGCTGCAGACACACAGACAGACATGGGATTTATACAGGGCGGGGCAGGTGTGACCGAACAGTAACGTCCTGTATTAGCTGAGGAGGGAAGAATGTCGCCTTTCAGCTGAGCGCTGACGTCACTCTGCGGAGAATAGTCCTGGAGCTGATGCCGTTTGATGTCTGTCCGCGTGTTAACAAGAAGCCGGAGCGCATGTGACGTAGCGACAGACATACTCCCCCGTCCCGTTTCATTCAGAAAGAGCCCGTCACACTGATATCAAACCGGATCAAAGAGTTCTTTCAGTGCCGACTGTTTACCCAGGCGGCATCTCCTTTAACGGCTGACATCACAGCCTCGCTACAGCTACAACACTCCCTGCTTTTCTTAGGCCTGTTCCATTCTGTACTCTGTGTGTCTGTCCAACAAAACCCAGTTATGTAATGAGGACCTAGGCCAGATGAGCCGAAGAAAAGACTATTTAGCTCTCCACCTCTCGCAGCGTGGAGCAGCTCAGCCATTCTTCACTGGAATGTTTTCCTCCCATGTTTGTCCAGGGGGGCCGAGACCCCCGAATCCACAGGGCTGACATCAGAGTGTGTGTGTGTGTGTGTGTGTGTGTGTGTGTGTGTGTGTGTGTGTGTTTGTCTGCCTGTCTGTCTGTATTTTCTTAATCTGGGGGTAAATGAGTCCAAGTCGACTGATGAGTAACCCTTTAGAGACGCCGCTTAACAATGAGCGTTTTTATGTGTTCTTAACTTTCCCGTCACACGTTAGCAGAGGAGCAGATGTAGTTATTTTCATCTAGGGGTGCATGCTGCAAAAAACAAAAGAAGCACGCATGGATGAGACTGCAAAGAAGCTGCAGATGAAGTTCAACTCTTGAAATCATCAGCATGTGTCCATAAAACACGACACTTAACTCAGTCATTTCAGATTAACACAACAACTAAACGCCCGAAACATCATTGTAAAAGTCGATATATGCATAGTTCCCCTCTGCTCAGCCGTCCCCTGGCACCAAGTTACTGACGTCTCTCTCTCCGCTGGACGTTGCTCTGACATCTGATGCGACTCGTCGTGGTAAAAAAAAAAAAAAAAAAAAGGTCCAAACATTAACACTTTACAAAGCTCGGTGGACTTGATGTTCCTCCTTCCTGCTGCAGGCCCGGTGTTAAACATGCACCACCACACAGTCCTCATGACTGCGGCGCATCTTTTACAGACCACCAGCCAAAGCCCATTATATGCACTGCTGCACAACTGTATCCAAAGAGAGACACACAGCCTGTTTTTTTATGAGCACTATTATCACCGTACTACTGGAGACTAAAATTTCTCATAGAAACATCCTGAATATTTCCGCTCATCGCAGGCACGAAAGTGGAATTCTCAACGGTTATTAATTATTTCGTTTTATTTTTCTTGTCCCTTGAAAAGGGAACTCGACTTGCAGCAGCCATTAAAAATACAACAGTACACATGTAGTACAGAAACACGTGCAAATATGTGCAAATAAACGGAATCTACCTCTTAAAAGAAACAAACGAAAACAAGCTGGAGGAAATGTCAATTAAAACTACTCCTAACAAAACTATGAAATAACTGCTCATTTCTAAAAATACGCACTAATCACATAGACCAGTGGAACATCCAAAACTGTGACTCAGCTCCTATTGTTTGTGCTGGGATGTGGCACATGTGCGTTAGTGTAAGAGAGGGAGAGACAGGGCTGCTGCTGCTGCTGCTGCTGCTGCTGCTGGTGGTCGTGGTGCTGCTGGTGGTGGTCGTGGTGCTGCTGGTGGTGGTCGTGGTGCTGCAGGCCCAGATTGAGGGCCAGATGGCTTCACCAGCAAACTCCACTGACTGTCACTTGGCTCGTGTGGGTGGGAGGAGGGGCAGGAGTGTGTATGCATGAGCATGTGTGTGTGTGTGTGTGTCATGAAGGAGAAGAAGTCAGTGATGGTGGTGGGGGCTGAGCTGGAGCATCTGATTAAGCATTAAATCGGTTTCTAATCTGTTGGACGGAGGGTGGATGATTTTCTACAGGGGACAGAGAGGACTCCTGTATGACTCCAACACATAATAACACTCAACAGAAAACACACACACACTCACACACACACACACTGAGCTCTCACTGGCATGTAAAATGAAATTAGGTTTCAAGGTGAAGGTCAAAGGTCAAAGGTCTTACATGTGAGAAACACCAGACAAGACACTTAGCCTTACTGGAGACTTGGACATATGAAGCCCCTGCCTCCGTCTGTAATATTGCACTGACCCAGACCAGGCTGGTAGGTGTCTCTATTTAAGGGAAATTGGCAAAAACTTAAAGAAAAATTAGTGCATGTCATAAATCTACAACAGATTCAAACCATAAATGTGTTTTTTTTTTTTTTTTTTAATATCATGCCTGGCTTTCTGCAACTGTCGGGACTCATCAGGTCTGTCCTGAACATCACACAGACAGGGCTTTTATTCTTCCTGGCTATAAATGTATCCTCCCGTAAAAAGTCGTGTTACGTCAGAGTAAAGAGCTTCCTGCCTTTAACCTGCCTGACTCTCCAGTCAAGGAAAAGGCAAGTGATAGCAGAGAGAGGAAAGCAGATGGATTAATCTAACAAGCTGCTCAAGTCCTATCAGTGGCATGTGGACTGTCTTTGAAGTGGCCATCAACCTGCCAAGTGGCACCGGTGAGAGGGCTGGGGATTGTTGACAGGGCAACGAGTCACGATTAAATGGCTAGCAAGGAGAAAGTGTAAGGAGACGGAGAGAGAGGGTAGCAGGGGGTTAGCTAAATCCCGAGCTCATTGGTTTAGGGCGTCTATATTGGCAAGGACGAGAGCGCAGGTGAGTGCAGGACAGCTTGGCAAGACGTGCAAGTCGCAGACAGCGAGCGACCGTCCAGGGATGCCCAACGTCTACCCTGTAGGTGCAGCCACTCTAATCCTTTTAGGAGAGCTGAGATCAGCTGCTAAACTGGGCGAACCCTCGCTCAAGTCAATCCCATCGACAGGAATGTTCCACCGTGGCGTCAGGAATAGTGGCAGGAGTCACATTATATCCCTGCTGGGCTGCCTGAGGCCTTTCACTGCAGTGAACTGGGCTGGCAAAACATAATGTCGGTGGTAAGTTTGCAACAGAAAGGACAACGAGTCGTCCACGATGAAACAGCAAATATGTTCTTTTGTAGGTGGCAAGGTGAAGGAAGGAAGGAGTGTGTTTGCGGTTTAAAGGCTGTTGACTCGTGGTTTCTCTATGCTTCTCTTCGTGGATCAGCTAATTTCCTCCTTTGCTCCCGCCATAATTAATTCCTCTGATGTCATTTTTAGTTTAAAAAAAAAAAAGGGACCTAAGATATGACCTAACTTTGCTCTTTCCTCCTTTATTCTTGTACCCCCTTCTTTCTCTCTTACGCTGCTTTCCATGTGGGCATCACGGAGCAGCTGCTGAGCTCAAGGTCCTGCCAAATTCTTGAAATCTAAAGCCACATCTCGGTATGAGGACAGGAACCGCTCCGCTGGGGATGAGCTCTGAGGAGCAACCCCACGACTGCGGCTGTGCGAGGCTATTCCAGACGTTTCCTGCGGCGCGGATGTGTTGTGACCTTCACCCCGGGGCGTGCGCCCTCGTGAGTATTAACGCAACAGGCCTGCGCTGGAGACTGAGGCGACGTCAGCCCCTTGTAACGCGAGACCTCGGCACTGTTGGGGGGGGGGGGTGACGAGGGGGAGAGAGGAAAGGGGAGATTAGTAGTACGGTATCCAGGTAACGGTCGTACACACTGTCAAAGCAAGACTGAACAAGGAGCGAATCAAAGCACGAGACGGTATAATGACACGCTCACAAAGACCAGCTATTATGGTAGTTAAACAACAACAAGGGATGAAATTACTCTGCGTGTTCGTGTGCATGCTGTTTGTTGTTTCGGCTCCTCTGCAAGAAAGGAAGCGTTATAATATTACACCTGCCTGGAGAATCCTTCCCATCACGGTTTAGCTTCAGACTGGTGATGTCTTGAACCGGTTGCACATTCTGGATCTCTTTCTTCTTCGTCCTCTTCCTCACTGTTTTACTAGAGAGGACGTGTGTGGGATGCTGAACAACCAACCTATCACTCCTATCCTGATTAGGCAGATCCTGACTGAGCAACAAGAGATTCCAGGCACATTCTGCACATATTTCACTATATGGGCCACATGTCTAGATCAAGACATTGTGTACTCAGTGAACTCAACATTACAGACATCTGAGGGAGGGAAAAAAAAAAAAAAAATTACTAAATTGCAATGCACACCTACAGCTTTCCTCAGACTATAAAAGCACATCCTGCGATGACGCTCTCCAAAAAGCACACAGTGCTCTTTTCAAAACACTCGGAGCATGCAGTCTGGCGATGGAAAATGTTAGCTAGTAAAATGCTGGAAAAGTGGGGAGCCTCAGAAACGCACGCGCTGAATACGGCGAGGGCCAGTGTAGCGCAAGCTGTCCAGCACGGGTCTCTGAGGAGGGTGACGCAATACAGGACGGGAGGGGATGTAGAGGAGAGGGGGGGGGGGCACAAATATGTTGACTATTATGAACTCAAGCCCCCTCCTCCTCCTCCTCCTCCTCCTCAACCACGTCCCCGGCAGTCCCACCCAACACTGAGGCCCATCTGGAGCGCCTCGTGACCCAACTGATTAAAAGCAGTTGGGGCCTTCGGTGAGATACGGCCAGAGGAATGTTGAGACTGTGGAAAGGCCCAGAATAAGTGCGTCTGAGAGGTGTGTGAATTTATGCAATGTGTATGTGATACTGCTGCCTGTGTGCTGCATTGCATGCGTGTGCATGCATGCGTGCGTGCGTGTGTAGCCACATGTCCACTGGTGCCACCCATGAGCAATCAATCAAATCAAGACAAGAGAAAACCCACTGAGCTGAGATGATGGATGGCCCCACTGGGACTGATGGGACGGCCTGATGGGAGCATCCCAGCACCTGAATCGCAGCTTCAGACCCGACTGTTTCTTGACCCCATTAGCCTCAACACACACACACACACACACACACACACACACACACACACACACACACTCAAAGGCTAATACAGATCTAGTGCTTCAGATTACAGCCATCAACCTCTACCGTAACCACAACCAGTAGAAACCAAATGTCTCCTCCAGTTAGGGTAACGTTTCTCCTCCTGGCTCTGTGGTTCCTTCTCAATCCGTTCTTGCCTCATCCACCCCAAGACCTGGCAACCTCGCTCTCTGCAGTCACACCATACAAACCAAAAGGTATTTACTAGGTGCGCCCGCCGAGCGGCATCGTCCTCGTCCGCCGGGGCTCTAAATGGAAACCAGGCCGAGAGTCTCATCTCTCCTGATGGGGCATGATACGAGAAGCCCAAGGTTGATCTTTACTGCTCTCGTCCCGACGGGGGATCCTCGGTTGCGGTTAATGTTGAGCTTAACATGTGTTTTACTGCTTAATTGAATAATGAAGCGATGAGAGAAGAGGAAAAACCACACGACCCGAGGACTGCACCGAAAGCCTGCCAGGGGAGGATTGCGCGGTGAGGGCTGCATACTTTGGTTTAGAAAGCTGCGTTTTTATAAGCGCTGCGGCTACGTGCCTGTCAGCGACACTTTCATTATCTTTCATACATGCCAGAACTAAATCCTGCAGAGCAGAAACCAAACTGACCACCCCCACGTCCCCTGTTTGTCAGACTCTATCCATCAAAGTGATCACAAAAGCAACTGTTTTCAGTGTAGCATCATGTTATGTAATTGAATCCATGCTTTGTAAATTTGGTTTGGCTAATACGAGACAATTCAAGCCATGTTAACTGGCATTTTCACTAATGCAGCCGTTTCACAGTCCATCTGGCCGGCTGTTTTCTTCCCGTAACTGTGTGTGGATATTTGGCTGCTATGGATGTCTTTGTTGCCCCCCCCCTCGCCCCCCACATCCTATTTTGTACACTTTGTTGAATTATTTTCAAAAATGTGGCGCAACACGGTGACGAGGAATGTCTGCACACAACTAATGATTCATTTGCAGGTGCTTGAAAAATAATTCATGGACAGAGACGACACTGATGACAACGTGGATATATGTTAGTTGACCCTCAACGGGCAATAAAACATGTCAAAAAAAAAACTGCTGGTAGTCACAGCAAACAATAAAAAAAAACTGAGGAAGTGTCCAATACAATTTATAGCATGGAAACACAAATTCCGCTTTCTGTTTTATTTTTTTGTTGTTTTTTTATTTTTTATTTTATGGCACCGGTTTGATTCCCACCGCAGCAGCTGATGATGATGCACATCCTGCAGCCGGGAGGTCGCAACTACCTGCCTCACAATCTGCACGGAAAATCCCAGAATGTAAATATTTCATCATGAAATGATAATAATAATCACACAACAACAACTCAATTAAATCCCCATTAAGCCGGACACGTGCAGGACCACATGCCGAAGCAAAACGACACACAGAGAAACCATCAGAGACCGTGAAGGAGGACTCGGACCAGAGCTGAACGCAGCGGGTCTCCAGGCCATGATGACCACACCCGGGCCCAGCTGGAAACAATAAAGACCTCATACTCCTCATCTCTTCCTCTTTCCCTCCATCTCCTGTCCCTTATTGCTGACTCTTCGTACTGCACCTCACAGCACTTTACTTCAGGATCTGTATCTTCTCTCCTTTCACACACCATCTTTTCCCTTTTTGTCTGCCTCTATCAGACTGTTTTCTAATCATCCTAGGGCCCCATATAACGGAGAGGGAGTGTCCACTGCATTCTCCATCACCACAGTAAACACTAGTGAGCCATTCTCTCTGGCATGCATGCACAGGCCCTTTTAAAAAGTAAAAGCCAAAAGGAAAACAGTGAGGCAGAAACAGATGGATGTCATTTGTGTTATAAAGACAGACAATGGCAGCGAATTAGATTTCCAGGAGCGGGACAGAGAGAGGTATACAGTTTTGGAAAAACTAGCTAATTTGGCACCGTGACCTCTGCTGTGACACTGGTAGATTGGTTTTGCTTGCAATTCATCACTGTTGATTAGTAAACGAGGGCTCAGCCCATCTCTGTCACGCCGTCAGAGGAGCATAGGTGAGGAGCTGCTCTGAATGCTAATGTGGCGTCGTTTCATCAGGATCAGAACAAAGCGGCGGGGCACACACACACACACACACACACAGGCTGACTTGATACAGGACAGAGGGCATCATTATCACCCACCGTCTGTATCGCCTGTGCTGCCCGGCCAATCCCGTGCCCTGGCACTGAACACAGCAGCCAATTAGCGGCTCTTTTACAGCGATGCCTCCCGGCTGTGTGAGGAAGACATGGAAAACATGCCGGGCTCACCTCCTCTTATGAAAGAGCGGGAAGGACAGGAGAAGGGCATGATGGGGATTTAGTTTTTCAGACTTTCAGATTTTTTTTTTTATTTTACAACCAGTCTGTTCTAGAAAACTTATTGATCCATCCATCTCAGCTAAATGAGAAACGAGATAGTGGCGGACGAGTGTTTTATTCTGATGGCTGTGATAGCAGTTACTTAGCAGAGAGGGTAAGAGTATAGAGGAGGTGACCGACACACACCAGTGATCTATGGATTTGCTGTTACGGCTCTCCCTCCCCCCTCCCCCCTCCCCCTGCTCCACCGCTCCTCCACCCTCTGACTGTCTTGCATGACGTAACTGCTCTTAGTAGGTTGATGAGTTTAGATGTGCCGCACACACCACTGTGGCCGTTCTGGCATTCAAACAGTGAGAAAACACATGAGGGGAAAAATATATATATATATATATATAAAAAAAACTCCATAGCAACCATTTTCTCCTTCAGTATGCCAGTGATATTTACAACCTTGCTTCAAGAGAAAGGGGGGGAGGGGTGTGTGGGCAAAAGACCCAGTGTGTAAACACTTATAGAGCAAAAACAAAACAACACCTCACACACTCTCTTCATGCTCGCACAGCTCCACCCACTGGCGAGGCTCCTCCCCGCCCTGTCTGCATTGCACCAAAGAGAGCTGCATCTTTTCCAAGCCAGTTTTTACATGAAGCGGGCCAAGGAGGCTCAGCAGCATCCAGCTACTTCTTATTCACATCCTCCACCGTCTTCTCCCTCTCTCTCCCTCCCTCTCCCTCTCCCTCTCTCTCTCTGCGGCTTGAAAGAATAACATACTCTTAAAAAATGATAGGAGAAAAGGCGTTTTTATGTGAATTCCTTTTCCGTGTTGCCAAGGTTACGCTCCAAGGACGAGGTGTTTTCTTGGTGGAGACGACTTGTTTTCTGCAGTATAACAACCGCGGCATCACTGCATGTTTACCGCGGCGCTGTGTGCACATATGTCGTAGGGATTATGTCTCTGTGTGGACGAGGGGGGAGGGGGGAGGGGGGGAGGTTACTGTGGCAAGTGTGAGGTGAATCAGCATTCTGTTCACGCCGCTTTTCACTACAAACTGCTGAGGACAACAGTGCGGCTCAAATTTGCAGCCACAGGCGAACGTGTCCCGAGTCTACACTGAAGAAGAAGGAAAAAAATTTTTTAAGAAAACCCTCCATGGTCTGCAGCTGCGTGCTGTGACAATGGCACAGCTAATAGTAGCCACAGGAGGGATAATCTTACATTTTCTTGGTGTATCAAATGTGACCTATTTTCCGTGGTGCGAGTAAAAACTACAAGTTGATTCATCAAAGCTGAACAATCTTTGGCATCCTGACAATCTTTTCTACTAAAACCTCGACAGTAATTTAGTTTTTCTTTCCAGATCAACATGTTATTGCGAGTATAAATTAACTAGAGGAAAAACCGGGCCTTTCAATAAGTGCTGAGTGCTGCTTGTAACGAGACGCTTGGGGGGGAGGTGCGAGTCAGAGGTTTCACGTATCTTCAGATAACATACGTCACGGAGCTTGAAGCTGCCCTCAGTGTGTAAACATTAACCTGTCTCAGTGGGAGGTATTACTCCACGGTTTGACACCTCAGTACGTCCAAAGTCACTGAGACAACACATGCGTTACACCTTGTCCGACAGTAAGGTGACTTCATCTCAAAGCGTGTCTTTCCCTCTTTTTGTTTTGACGTTCGAGAAGGAGTTTTTCACACCCCCAAAAACTTTTATTTTGAAAAAAACCCTCACCATCTGAATCACAACTTGCAGTAGTATGATTGTGGTTGTGTGATCTGCTACAGTGACGTACAACAGTGATTGTGCAGAAGAGTTTTAAACTGTTAAGACTCAGCAAAACAAACCAGGTCAGTCCCACGTCTTAGCACACAATAAAAAATAAAGAGGAGATATATGAGCACAGCTGTTTTTCCTATTGTTTTCATGTTTCAGCGCAGAACACACTGCAGAAAATTACCTGCAAACATTTGTGTGGAGAAGTAAGTTTCACATGTACACAACACTGGACGTGGCCTGAGTCAGGAGCACATTGAGTTATCAAGACAGTGAAGCGAATCCTTTAGATTAATTGATTTTACGCCTGAGAGAGAAAGTGATATCACCATCGAGGTGAGTTGAAAACAACCCGTGAATGAAAAGATAAGCTTGTCAGTTTTTTTTACTGACATGCTGAAACTGTCAGGCACAACAGTCAAACACACACACACACACACACACACACACATAGTTCAACAGACAACAGTGTGCATGAATAAACCCACAGGAACCAAACTGTCAGAGCAGACAAACTCTGCTCCTCTTGCATTGGAGTATAAAAGACTTCCCTGGGGGAATTATGTGCCACATAGCCACATGTGCAGGCATGAGGCCGATTAAAGTTGTGATGTCTGCTCGGGACTGATCTGTAAGTTTTATGACTCTCTCCCCTTTCCCTCCCTTTTTCCCGCCTCACTTTGCTGCCCTTCGGCTGCTTTCATATGCTAATGGACGGGCAATTGTGTGGGCCAACAGCCTGGAATTCCTCTCCACAAAAGGAGAAATGGAGATGGAAGGAGAGAGGAGAGAAAAGGGACAAACAGAGAGAGAGAGAGAGAGAGAGAGAGAGAGAGAGGGAGGAAGACCAGACGATGGTGGGCTGATGCACATCAGAGGCTAAAATCACTGTCTAAAGAAAGAAATCCCCGAGGGCGACTTTCTGCTCTAGTGTACGCTACTGTGTTCAGTCAATCAGCCGTCCAAAACCCGAAGATAATCAGACTAAAAACAGCAAATTTCACCTTCGAGAAGCTGGAACCGGTGGTTGTTTTTTTTTTGGCAATTTGCTTGAAAAAATGATCAATCAGTGAGTTTTTAAATCAGACAGCACATTCTTGTATTTTATGGTGCGGAAATGTTCAGTCTGGTTCAGTCGATTAGTTGATCAACCAGGACGATAATGTGCAACTATTCCAAAAAACACATAATTTTACTAATTTTTCAAGCATAATTTGTTAAATTTATTATTTTATATAGTTTCAGACTTTTGTTTGAACAAAATAAGGCATCACTCACGTCACTTTAGGTTCTGGGAAGTTGTTTGTCAGTACAAATGTTTGACATTTTATAGATTTATTAACGTATTAGTCAAAAACATTGCAAAGATTAAATGATGTTGAAAATAATAATTAGTTATCGAATTATTTTCTGTTAATTCCTGCTTGTCTTGTAATCGTCTCTTAGTCCAACAAAGCATTGAGGGGCACATGGGAAGCCCCTCCCTCCTGCTGTGTTTGGGTGTGGTCCATCACTACGGGGACGTCAGTGGAGGTGGCTACCAGCGTCCCAGAGAGGAAGCCATCCCCCACATTCAGAGCTCCGAGCCAGAGGCGTCCGAACAAAGAGAGAGGACACACACACCGCCGCTCCATCCAGCCCAGCCACCTCAGCCAAACCCCCCCCCCCACCTCACCAGAGACAGAGAGCAGGTGGGCCAATTAGAGTCCCTGGGGTCACCCCACCCAGATGCGAGCAAGGCCCTGTATAATTGGTTTCCTCATCTATGAATTATTAATCCCGGTTTGCTCTTTGAGGTTTTTGACAGAACAGTGCGCCCTCTGACACGCAGACTCTCCTGTTTAACCCCCCCCCCCCGAGTGTCATGTCAAAGCTACTCTTCAGAACAAAGTGGAGGGAAGTCAGAGAATATCCGAGGGCGCACACAACAACCAGGATGTGGACTGATGATTGTTTTAGTTAGAAACAACAGCCTCCAGAATTTGAAATGATGTAGCCTGAACATGCTACGCTTCAAAAGTCAAACGAAAACATCATATGGTGGGGCGGGACATAATGTAGTATAATGCAGAAGTTACAACCTCTATAATCTTTTCAGGGCTGCAACTAACAAGTATTTTCACTGTCAGTTAATCTGATGATAATTCTTCAATTTACTCGACCGATTGTTAAACAGCTGTCTGATCGAGACTTGAATGATCGGTATTGTTCGTGAGAATGCTAACATTTATGAGAGGCCGACATATTAATAGAGCCGTGGCCTCGTAGTTATTGGTGGCAGCCTCGTTGGTTCCCTGGCTCCTCTCTCTCTCTCTCTCTCTCTCTCCGTCTCACACCAGGTGTTGGCCTGTAAATATTTCATGAGGCCTCGGTGCCGTGCCACTGGCGGACAAAGGGCCGTTTTGAGCGTCTCGGACAGCAGAGGCTCTCTGGAAAACAGAGGCCTATCAGTTCGGCTCGAGACACAAACAATTTTCAGCACTGCTAAAATTAAATTAGGGGAAGGGGCAGGCCAGAGAGCAGCGCTGCCGCATTGCTCGACACGGCAAGACTTCTTTACTCCTCACATCAGGCATTCCATGGCAAAATGAAAAAGGGGAGAGGAAGGGGGCGCGCACACGAAACAATGAGCCGTCTGTGTCAGTATCCAGTGAAATAGCCGAAAAGGCATGTCAGAGATATGAAGTGTTAGCGAGGGTGCCAAGTTGACTTCTGTGCATATGGAGACAAATGGATACAGCGCCACAAAGAGCACTGTATGACAAGAGGGAACATATTCATACGCTCAGATGCAAGCGCACATACGTCAACACGGAAAGGCTTCGACCTCTGCACCCCTGTACTTAACATATCCCATTATAAGTGTTTTTACCAAGCAGCCTTTGATCTAAGTCTGAAAACTGATCATGAACATTTCCAGCATTATCACATGCACTTAACATTTACCGACAATATCTCCATGACTCCATGAGAGATTGTTTGTACTGGAGCCAAGAGAACGAGTCCTCGGGCCAAGAATCACTTGTTAAATCACTTTTCGAAAATCAAGTTTAGTGTCGAGCCACCTGAGGCTACATGAGGGTTTCGTGTGTGTGTGTGTGTGCGCATGTGTGTGTGTTAGAAGGGACACTCAGAGGTCAGCGTGCCAAGCGCTCCACAGTCTCCAGTTCCACCACTGCACTACTGAATGAATGCTGGCTATTAATACCCGAGATGTCAGGGATGCCTTTCCTGGAGAACTCCAGGGAGCAACAGGGGACAGAGGGGAAGGCGAGCTCATGGACAGGGTGAGGAGAGGTGACCAAGAATCTACAGGTAGAGAGAAAGTGAACGGCAGGGCCCTTACATCTCTCTGCCCTCGTTTCTTACAATCAATAAACTGCTGCAAAAAAGCAAAAAGTAATATAAAAACAGAAGAAAAGAATCTCCTTCTTGCCCAAAAGAAGAAAAGGAAAACTGACCTGATTGTTCCAGGCGCAGTACAGATTGCAGATCAGGCCCCAGTTGTTGTTAATCATGCAATCGAGAACTTTAAGATGAGCCATTTTTACGTTTCACTGAAGAAATCCAAGCCGCCCAGACACCTGCCCCTCAGCTGTGTGTACCGAACCCCGCTGTGCCCCGCGGCGCCCCGCTGGCAGCGACGCTCCTCTGTGCCACCTTGACGGAGAGGAGGGTACGAGGAGGCGAGGGGGACTCATCGGCAGAAGGCAAAGGGTGCATCTCTGCGCCCATCTGGGAGCCCAGCAGGCATCCTGTCAGCTGTGGCCGTCGCCCCAGACGCGCTTCATTAACAGTGTGTTAATGATTCATGCTACACAAAAAAAACTCAGCGGATTATCTAAAAACAAAAAAAACACACACACACACACACACAGGCGTCCTGAGAGAGAGGAGAGCAGCAGAGAAGAGTTATCAGCAGTCCACCTGGGTATCGACGTGCAGGAGAGGCATCACTATGGTTACGCAACAAAATGCAGACCGGCCGGTGCAAGAGAAGCCTAAAAGACGACCACTTCTTCTTGTCATCTGCCTCTGCGTCTCAGGACCCGTCCCTCTTTAATTCTCTGTCTCTGTCTCCCCGTGACGGTGTCTCGTCCCGGCGGTCTGTGCCTGCCTGCGCTTGTCTCTGCGGCGGTACCAGGCAGAGGCAGCCTGAGCATCGGAGCAGCCGATACTCACTCTAAATCAACATGCACCAGGCCGCAATGCAGGACATACCCAGGGACAGAATGATTTCCTGTCTTCTCTCTCTCTCTCTCTCTCTCTCTCTGTCTCTCTGCAGGACACAGCCAGGGAGAGGCAGAGGTTTCTGTCACCTTGCTCCGCTGCCTCACATTAAAGCTGAAATACAACAAAGGCTCGTGGCACCTCAAGAGGTTTAAAGTTGTCTATGGTGTCCTGTGAAAAGCTGCAGAGAGGAGGACTGTGCAGTCTCTGCCTCAAACTCCAAACCTGGCTAAAACAGGACACTGTGCAGCGGGAGTTATTTATTTCATTACTCTGCAAAAAAAAAAAATCTTTGCAGGAGGAAGACGTGCCGCAGCCCCCACCACCACAGAGCACAATCCCACGTCAGAAGTCAGCTCTCTAAAGTAAATGAACGTCCAGTTAAAGACTTCCTCTCGCTGTGGGATGTCAAAGAAATCAAGCTTTTCGAGACAGGAAAATATGCCGGAAATGCACGAAGAGACAATTAGGAAAACTACTGGATGCCAGTAAATAGTTGTCTGGGATTGTTTATGTTCCCTCCACCCTTTGATGCTGCATGACGTCCAGATGGTTGTGATTGTGACATTAGCTGTGAGGCGGCTTCATCAGCGAGATGCTCTGAGCTCACTTCGTATGAGAAACGCCATGACCAATTAGCGGCGAGGAGCAGCCCGAGGTGGGGTTTAAGATCTTCATAAATCTTTAATAACCTGTCTCTTTCTTTCTTACAGGGAACCACAGGATGTCAACTGACCAGGAGAACTAAATATCCGCTGTAGCTAAAACCAACACAACCACTGTGACGGCTGCACAGGTGCAGCAACGAAGTCGCCATGTTCCTTTGAAACTGTCCGATCTAGCTTTCATTTAAAAAGGCCCGATTCTAGAGCGACTCCAAATCCTGCACAGCAACTGGAAAGACATATCAGAGGAACAAAAAAGAAGGGTAAAGACAAGTTGAGTGATCATTCAGACACAAGACTTTGTGTTAGGTCAGGAGGCTACACACACAGTCTGGTCAGAAAGGTCAGCCAAGTCCCACAGGCCACACTCGGTGACCAGACATGGCAACAACCCTGGGCCCCACAACACACTATCAAAAGACCAGTTGGGGAGGTGATCGCTCACTGCTCTCCCTCTGCCAGCCAGCCCCCCCACCCCATAACTCTTAAAAACTGCCCGGCCCCCAGCGGGTACGAGTTACTGGAAAACGTCCTCACTCTCATACCAGAGTTAAAAAACAAGCACGTCAGGACTGCTGTCAGACAATCTGAGCTGCGGTTTCACACAGGGGAAAAACAACATGTAAGACACAAGACTCTCAAGCTGTGATGTCAGTCCACACACAGCTGTCTCCACACTGCCAGATTTCTCAGCTAAATGAAACACACCGGTCCAGAACCCCTCGTTCTGCCGTCGTACACGCTTCGAACAAAACATGACACACGCTTAAGAAGCGCAGGGGATTAACACGAGCAAATCTTCCTACGGTATAACAAACGAATCCAGGCCGAGCAAACCTCATTAAAACGAAAAAAAATACAGGCTAATGGTCCAGACGAGATGAAGAGACTTAACTTAATGTTATGACTAAACCTATAAAATATTCACAAATCAATAAATGAGGATGTGCATCGTTTGCTGCTTCGTTAAGAGCACTACAAGTTGTTAATTAAAAAGGCATCACTTCTGGGCATCCAACCTGTCTCATGTTGGAATAATTTAAAACATAAAATGTCGAATTAATAGGATACAAATGTCTGAGTAACATGTGCACAGAAAACCGCTGTGACATCAAGCAGCAACATGTGTACAAGCTGCGGCTACAACAACCCCCCCACCCCCCCAATCACAAGCCAGGAAGTAAAGAGTAAAAGCGTGCGTCCTGCAACCCCAACGCCGAGGCCAATATAATCCAATCAATACCGAGTTATGGATCTCGTGGCGCTCTCTGATCACACACGCCATCCGACTGTATTCAAAACAACAGAGAGCGCGTGCATGTTTCATTCATGTTACGGTTACCTCGTTCTACGGACGTCATGTGGGGGGGGGGGGGGGGGGGGGGGTGACTGACAGACGAGTGACGTTATTAAAGTCAGTGAAGAAGACAGGAGGTTATTACACACTGAAGTCATCAGCCTGATTCACTGCAGTTTAATAAGACTGGTGGGAGTTTAGCAGCACTGAGCCACTGATCAGCTTCAGCTAAAGATTATTAAAGTTATTAATTCATCTTTCCTTTTTTTTTTTTTTGTCTTCAAATGGCTTTATGTGTCCAAAACTGAAAGATATTCAGTTAACGTTACAGTTATTATATAAAACAGACGAAATCAATTGCATGTGACAAATTACTGATTAATTAACAAGACAGTCAAAACACTCTCTGTCTCTCCCTCCCTCCCTTACTTTCCCCTCTCTCTCACTGTAACTGTCCAAATAAAAAAGGCAAAAACTTTTTAAAACATCGCCGGTTCTAACTGACAGCGTGTTGTGGCTTTTTCACAGACGACATGTATCCAGCAGTGGTTCAAGCAATAACTGCTGGGCAGCAATAAAGCGGTTGTGGTCAATTTAGAGAGACTATATTTACTGTCAGAGTCGACCTGCTTTTATAAGTTCAGTCTTGAACTTGAGAAGCTTCCAGCGGCCGCTCCGAGAGAGAGAGAGAGAGAGAGAGAGAGAGAGAGAGAGAGAGAGAGAGAGAGAGAGAAGTGAAGCCTCCAGAACAGACGTTCGGCGGCTTCTCTGCACGTCCATTCATGAAATCATTCCTTCATCAGTGTGCCCTTGTTCATTTCCCACTGCTGATGCTGACAGGAAATAATGTGGTTTCCTGCCAAGACCCTCAGAGCCCACACTAACGCAGCGGTTTAAGATATGTCCTGATAACACCCTGTTACATAAGGCACGATTAAAAAAAAAAAAAAAAAACACACACACACACACACACACAGAATAAAAACAGTGAAAGTCATAGGAAGAAGTCTCCTCCGTCATCTGACATGTGACGTGTAAAAACAGTCCATATATATTCGTCATCTACCAGCCACTGCTCGGCACGTTACATAATCTGTGGCTCATTAAGCCTGTAGGATGTATAATATGACAGCATGGAGGAGGAGTGTGAATGCCGCTTTAAGAAGTAATGCTATGCAGATAAACTGAGCGCTTTATGCACTTCACACACACACACAACCACACACACACACCACACACACACACACACACACACACACACACACACACACACACACACACAACACACACACACACACACACACACACACCACACCCACCACACACACACACACCACACACTACGCTGACTAGTGTATGTCATGTCTTGCGAGCCAGAGAGGGGCAAGGTGACGGAGATGCCCGTTGCGGCCACATTAATGCGATTAGGTCTCAGCCTCACTAAAGCATTAGACTCGGTTCTGTTCTGCGCTGTCTGCCTGCATCTGCAACCCCCCCCCCCGCCCCCCCCCCTCACCTACGCACCATCTTCTTTCTACCCCCCCCAACCCTCCCTCCCTTCTTGTTATTTTAAAAAAAAGGGTGGGGGCATCCAGGCAGAAGAGGCTGTGACATTGAGCCAATTGGCAGAAGAGAGAACAAAAAAAAAAGAGATAAGAAGAAAAAGAAAAAGGGTGGCACTTTTTTTTTTCCTCCCCCTCATTTCCTTCCTGCTCCCTCCCTTCCTCCCTCTATGCATCCATCCATCATCCATCCATCCATCCATCNAGTGTATGTCATGTCTTGGAGCCAGATAGGGGGCAAGTGTTGACGGAGATGCCTTGGGCACATGTAATGGATAGTGTCTCAGCCTCACTAAGCATTAGACTGGTTCTGTTCTGCCTGTCTGCCTGCATCTGCAACCCCCCCCCCNGTCTGGTCTTTTAGCAGACTGAGGGATGACACACACACACACACACACACCTACACCCCTCCCCAATCCCAATGAGAGGAAACGATAAGGTGGCCGCCCGACACACATATGCTCACATATTTTAGGTGACCTTGAGTCTGACGCAGCACGCGTACCAATTTCCTTTTTTCTTTTTTTTTTTTTTTGCCTCTTCCAGGAAAAAAAAAATAGCGACAATAGCTGGGAAGTTCGATTCCGATGAGCGATGCCAAAACACACTCACACTCACACACACACACACACACACACACTCCGGTTTCAGTTTGACGGTAATAACGATGAACTGTGAGGCAGATCTGGTTTTTCCAAACCGGGGGAAACCCTTCAGAGACACTCTTGACTCTCTCTCTCTCTCTCTCTCTCTCTCTCTCTCTGTGAGTGTATGTGCTAAAATAGGAGCCAGGTCACGTCCAGGTCAGTGTCTTGTTTGCTGAATATGAAAGAACCCTGGATGTGCTGCACGAGGCACATTTGCCTTTCAAATGTATGCAAATGAAAATCATTTTGTCGCCGCTTTGATTGATGAACTGCCACGGCTCTAAACGCTGATAAATGTACTGGTCATTTCCTTTTTTTTTTTTTTTGGAGACGCTGTAACGTGTTTGGTAAAGATTTTCTTTTTCTTGCAGTGACTAAAATAAACCGTCGGACTGGAAGCTTAATTAGGGGCTGGGAGGTGACGCTGGAAATTTCAGTTCTCTTTTGACGCTAAATGTGTCCAGCTGGGCATGTATGTGGAAAGACACTGACATCGAGGCCTTCAAGTTTCCATAGCTGACCACTGTCGCATTCCCCGACCCCTTTAATGATACTGTCCTGACCGACATCCACGTCTCCATCCAGGAGAAAAACGAACAGCGATTCCAGTACGGTGATTCTTTTTTTCCCTCTCCAGCGCGCACAGCATTCATCTTTCCATGGGTTAAATATAGCATCACTAAAAAACACGGGGGAATAGAGGACGGGTGAAAGACAAGCATGTTGCTCAGTGGTGGTGGTGGTGGTGGTGGTGGTGGTGGTGGTAGTGGGGGGGGGGAGCTATATTTAGACCAGAGAGCATCACCAGCACTCACAACATCGCCATTGGTCCCATCCTCCCCAACATGAACGAGGGCAATGATCAATACATGCTGGACGGTTCCAGCATTGTGTTTGTTTGTTTTTCTTTTTAATGCTCCACTTTTCTTTTATCCACTGTGATTCTTTTCCATGTGGGTTTGGGTCTGGCGACACATGCTTTTATTTCAGGCTGTGCCAAGAATCTATTTAAAACTGAAAATATGAAACTGAAATTATGAGGAAGAGAGAAAAGAGAAGCAGCGAAAGAGAAGTACCGAGTGCTTATATGGGCAGAGACTGACTCCCATTTAGTGCATCGATCCATATGCGGATTTTTTTGTTTTGATTAAACGAGTAATTGTTTGGACCACCACACATCTTTTGTCTGACCAACTGTCCACAACCCAAAGATGTTTAGTTCACAATCATCTAACAGAGAAAAGCAGGAGATCCTCACAATGGAGAAGCTGGAAATTGGAGCATTTCTGGCATTTTTGCTTTAAAAAAAAAAAATAATAATAATAATAATAATAATAATAGAGAACTTATTAGACTTCACACACATTTTCACTATTTTCCGAGATTTTATGGACTTTAATTATTAATAATGAATAATGAAAATAATCGTTAGCTGCCGCCCTGATTCTACAAGAGAGAAGAAAGTCACTTTGATTTTCAAGTCGTTCTCTAAGATGTATAAAACTGAGGGGCCTCAGCTGTTTCATAACCACCCCGCTCGTATCAGTGTGACGCCAGGGTCGAGTGAGGTAGGGAATGTGAATGAAGCCAAGAGAGAGAGAGAGAGAGAGAGAGAAAGGCAGACGTTATACACGTGGGGTGTTTTTCTATTAATGACTGGGGCAGCTGTGCCTAAATTACCCCAGTGTTGCTACCATAGCTTGACGGTAGCAGGGTGGGGTGGGTGTGTGTGTGTGTGTGTGTGTGTGTGTGTGTGTGTGTGTGTGTATGTGTGTGTGTGTGTTGGGGGGAGAGTAGAAGACACTCCTTGCAATCTCCCTCATTAGCGAGCCAGGATGATGCAGGGGAGGAGGGGAGAGAGGGGAGCCTCCTCCCGCCTGGGGTTTCAGCTCCCATTAAAGCCCGAGGGTGAGGGGTGGGAGGTGGAGGGGGGGGCAGTTCATGAGCAGTGAAGCTTGAAAGTTGGGCAAGATTTGTGTTTGTGTTGTAGGAGGCATCAGGTAGACAATAAAAGACCCGCCTCCCTCCCGCGTCGAGCCTTAGGATGCGAACTATCAGGCTAAACGCTGGCACTGACTCACAGGTGACTCACGTCTTCTACAGCGATGTAGAGGTGTGTGGCAATATTGTTCCGGTCCTCAAAGATTATTCAGAAACAGATAAAATCAAATGCACCTGCAACGTCCAGTTTTCTAATCTGCTGCTGTCTTTCTGCACACGGCATCCTTATGTTGACGACGCCTATTTTCCAATCGGAAAAGCTGAACTGCCCTAAGAAAATCTGTGGGTCCAGCTGATTTAAAGTTGAGTAAAGCTGCAGAGTATCGGAGCCTGAGAAGGAGCTTGTATCGAGAAGTAATTTATGTATTTTTGATGCTTCTGCTCAACAGCTGGGAGTTCTTTATGCTGTGGTGAGCTGTAGTTTTAATCAGCGGGGGAAAGTTAAACGATGTTACGGGAAAACATTTACTAGCAGGAACGGATGCGAGGAAAACCGCAGCTCAGTGACACTCGCTGCGACCGGAGGGAAGAAAGGGGAAAAAAAAAAAGGTTTTATCATTTGACAATGAGACGACACACGGAACTGAACAGGAAGCAGCAACCACTTTCACCGATGCAGATGTTCTCCTCACTGGCTCTGACAAACACTAATCATGCTTTAACTTCTAATTAGGATCTATTTTTAGGAAATAACATTAGCAAACACCTGTGCTCTGAGCTCCCCCTCGCTCCCATCAAACATTTCATAAACTCTGACGCTGCCTTACCCCGTTCCCAAAGATTTATGCCGTCCATCCTCAGCTGGTTCTGACATAGTAAGAGGATTACAGCGCAGAGACAGTACCGTTGCCATTTTCTGATGATGGATTAATCCAAAACATGCCACCGCTGCGATGCTGTTATGACATGCATCAAGCCTCGCTGGACCATGATGATGATTACGATGATGTAACAGCTGAAGCTACCGTGCATAAGAGGAAAAGGATGAGCTCTACAATGTGCCATTTATGAGAGTTTGGCATGCAGACCTGCAAAAAGGCCCAGTAAGATTAGCACAGCAAGTACAAAACTGTCTTTGTGCACTTAACCAGTTGTCAGAGTGGGGAAAAAAAATGAACCCTATCACCCCAAACACTGGCAGCTCGCTGCAACACTTAGCTCACACTCGCTCTGTTTCTCCCTCTGAGTGCATGACACACTTTGTAACTTGTGCGGCATGTCACGGGTTTTCTGAAAGTGAGAACACCTTTGTAAACAGCTGATGAAGTTACAGCTGTTAAGTAGTCTGATGGTATTCATGGATGCTTCACAGCTATTCAGGTGATAGCTATAACTGGTGAATCCACATGCATGTGTTTTGCACACCAGTAAAGTAGCACAAAGCTTCCACTGTTTCAAATATAGAGACTCCAATCTATACACATTATGTGTCAACAGATAGCTGTTCGCACACTTTATCAGCTAAAGAATCAATAGCCACCATGCCGGAGCTGCACAAGCATGCACACTCATAAACAAGTGCTTGAACAGACTGTACAGTGAACTGCAACAGCCTGAGCTCCAGACACATCTCTCTCCAAAAGTCTTACCTCGCAAGACGGAGTTACGGCTTTGTGTTTACGCTCCTCATTGTCCTGTAGTGAATCACTCCAACGTGCTGCCATCTTTTCATTTCAAACCACAGAGGAGGAAGAAGTCCTTAAGAGCCCACATTGAGGTGAGGAGGATGAAGCCAAGGAAAAAAAAAAAAAAAAAAAAACAAGAAGGGAAAAAAAGGAAAAAAGGAAAAAAGATCCTAATCCACACCGTCCTCCTTCGTCATGTCCGTCAATGGTTGAAATCTGGACATGAAATAAACAAGTTAGTAAAATAAAAGCAGGAGAGAATGAACATTTGTGCACTGATCCTGTCCCATGCAGGTCACAGAGCTGAAGTCCGGTGGGTAAGGACTAACAACACTTTGCATTTCAACTTTGCATCTCAACACACCCCAATATCCGTGCAAGAAGAAACAACAGACACCCTGAAATGCACTTTTGAAAAAAAAAAAAAATACTACAGGCATTAAATGTCACATCAAAGCTCCAAGTCCTTAAATTTATGATGAGCCTGGTCATCCAAGGACAGCATAACCTCCTAACTGTGCCAACACTAAATGAAGATAACACTGCCAAATAATACCTCTGCAAAGGTCCTATAATGCCTTAAATCCTAGTTAATTTATAAAAATAACAGTGATATCATCGGGGCAATAAAAATAAAAGTACACTGAGGCCAATATAAAGAGTACACAGAGTAATACTTTAGTCATTTTCCAACGGTGCAACATGAGTTTAAGCTTGTTCTACTATGAAATGAATGGTAAACATTCATAATAGTTCCAGTTCAATGGATGGAGAGTTTATGTGAATAAAAGTGAGTAATGGCAGGTGGATAGTCGAGGTTATTGTCTATTATTTTATAAACTTGATTAGAAATGCTTTTAAGAGTGACACCTCTGTAATTAATATAAATTGCACACAGGTGGGGGGGGAGGGACAAAACGAGACATGCATGTCAAATAAAAGCAGAATTCACGGCTCTGTATGGAAGAGAAAGTGCACCACAACAAGACATGCAGGGCTGCGGTGTAAAAAGCGCCACACCAGCCATCATGAATCAAGCCAAACGCTAAATATACACAGCCCGGATACAGTAGCAGATAAATACTCTCTCTCTCTCTTTATTTTTCCACTCGCTTTAAGCAAGAAAAAATCCCCTTGCGGTTGTTACTACGGGTCGCTGTTGACAAATACAGGATCACCAGGCGGACGACAGGTTGTTGCTGTGGCTGTTAATTGTGAAACAAACACCAAAACCTACCTGTTACAAATTCAGAAAACGACTTCCAGACGAGAAAACGCACGCGTTGTCCATATTTCTCTGAGGAGAGCAAAAAAAATTAAAAAAGCCTCGGTCGGTCCAGAAAGAAAAAGGCTGTCAAGAGATTACAAAGCGGGATATTCAGTCTCCTTTCAGAGCTACACTGACTGACCGCTGAGGCTCACTACCTGTTAGGAAAAACACACTGGAAAAAACATGGTAAACGCCCTCCAGTGTGCATTCCTTCGCCAGGGAGACCCGACGAAAATTAAACCTCCAGTGTTCATTCATTTCCCTTCATTTCCGAGCTTTGGTTTGACGCTAAAATAGTCGAAATAGAAACAAAAAAAAAAAAAAACTAACGTGTACTCGTACGTGGTCCCCGGTTGGCGGCGCGACAATCTGTACAGAGACTGACGAATCTCCTGACTCTGCCGAAGCCCCGCCCCTACGCCTGCCCCCCTCGCAGGACGTCGTCCAATCGGATCGGCAGTTTAAATTTGGAATTTTGAAGCGGGCCAATTGGAGATGTTGTTACATAACAATTCCAATAAAGAGTGGAAGCTGGTCCATACTGGTCACTGGCTGCAAATCAGTGATGTTTATAGTATTCCTGTATTACTCCTATAGAAACCTAGTATTTTATGTTGTATCTAGTTGAGAGCAATGGTGGAAAGTAACTTAGTACATTTACTCCATTTCTGAATTAAATAAAATTTGAGAAACTTGTTCTTTTACTTAATTGATGACAAATTATTACATATATTAATTTTTACTCCACTACATGTATTTAAGAGCCACAGTTACTAGAATATTTACAGATATAACATTTTCACACAAAGCATATCACCATCTTATAAAATATGCGACAAAAATATAACACTATTTAAAGTAGTTAAAATTACAGCCGGCCCGGTTGGACCAATAAAAATGTTTTTTACTTAATAATAAGCCAATGATATTTCATATCGTCAAAAACAATATTTATGACAATATAAACCTCTAAAAGCAACAATTCTGCAAAATGAGTAACTTTACTCTTGATACTTGAATTTTGGATGCAGGACTTTTATTTGTAAAGGAGTATTTGTGAATTACTAAAATTAAAAATCTGACTACTTTTCCCGAACCCTGTTGAATGTTTGTCATGTTTTTGCGTAGTTCATATCACATTAGAGTTACGGTTTTATTTACCGTTTTATTTTAGTTATTTTATGCGTCTACTCCACTATGTTTGTGAGAGAAACACTGTACATTTCTGTGTACTTGATACTATACTAATAATAAGCATATAAGTAAGATTTTTTACTTGTAGGAGAGTATATTTACATGGTGGTGTTGCTACTTTTAAGTAAACGATCTGAATACTTCCAGCACTAATGGAACATGATTGGTATTCAGTGACACTACACACTCACACAATACATTTAAATAAACAGCTAGCCATTAGCTGACAAACACTTAATTTCCACACTTTGACATTAAGCCTTTCAGACCGTTTAAAGTGAGCAAATGCAATCACAGGGACATCATTGTAAACGGCAGGGAAAAAAACCCTGAGGCCCACACATATGCTGAGCTCTCCAATTTCCTAACGTTCAACTGGTGAAACATATTTGTCTATCCATTATCAACTGTAACAGCAGTGTCCTTAACTTTATTATGGTGACATGTAGGGCATGGCAGCCACATGGGACTCCACAGAGCATGAAAAAAAAAAAAAAAGCGCTGCACAGCTGATCCGGACAAAGACAAAGGCTGACAGTGTTCTGTTTGCAGGCTACTCCAGCGGCACAATAGAAGATAGGACAATAGGACTCTTTTGACCCATACTGTGGCGAGGTTTCCCTGGTTTCAGAGAAGAGCTATTGTCTAAAGATCTGGTGCACCCTCGTCCAGACAATGGACAACTTAAACTGATGTAAGTGGGACTCTCGCATTATGTGATGGTAAACATGAGGTCCGTATTCTTCATTTAATGCAATTTGTTTATGAAACCCGTAGCACATTATTAATGCAGAGAGAGGATTGTATTGATTTGACATAAAGTTCAATTGTGCATTAGAGACTAAACTCAGCAGGCAGTGAGAGGAATGAAGTATTTCTGTTTTCCCACACAAACAACACCACAATCTGTAACTCTATGGATTACACGTGTGTATAAAAATTCACAAGAAAACCATAAAACAGTTTTACTGGTTTCTGTTTCTGTGGTACTTTCCCAAAATAAGGACTTGGCCCACTCCATCAGTACACTCTCCTGTGTGCACAGCACTGTTGGAGCTTCAGGCGTGCATGCAGTGCAGTGTTGTTTTTATGAATGGCAAAGTGAGGACAGAGGAGTTCAGATCAATGAGGTGTTGTTGTCAGTTTGTAGTCTACTGTAATGACTGTATGTTTGTCTATTGTGTAGTTGTATGTGTTGTTGTGCTGCCTTGTATGGTTCACTGTTCACTAAAGCATGGTTGTAGTTTCTGTTTAAAGTTGTATTAAAAGATCGGTATGAACACTGGCTCCTATTTCCTTTAAACCAAATGTGTAGCTGCAGAATCAGAGTGACTCAAACATTTAGCAGAAGAGAGATTACGAGCTCTCTCGTGGCAGCAAAATGTTTGGCTGGATTAGGACATCACATGAAGTCCAAGTTCAAAGCCCAGCAGCGTTACGATTAGGACAGGTGGAAATGACTCTGCAGCACAGCATGCTATGTTTGTGGAAACCGGTTTACAACAACCCTTCATGCACAAACACTCATCAGGCAAGGCTACCGTCATTAAACTCAACATATATAATTTCATTCATTAAGGATTTGTTTAAGCTCTAGTTGAGTTTGAGAGTTTAAGAGGATGAAGATCACTCCCCACTCCAGGTTGTGTAAGTGGATCTGGCACCGAGTTTGATGACTGGATGAAACCCAGCAGCAGTCAATCTATCAAGCCCTCTGGCCAGCCAGTCCCTAATTGGAACACAATGAACGCTGGGGAGGATGTTCTTTCTATTTGTGAACCAAGATGCGTCAGTGAAGCAGTATTCATTAAGTTCCAAAGTGGGAACGAAGACTGTAATCTTTTAGCGTGGCTAAAACTTCTGATCAAATAAATGACCTAGATTTTAAATGAAGTCTGGTCTATTCATCTTAAATGCAGCAGAAGCACACATACCGAAGGACACTGAAGTTGTCTAACTTCAAAGTAATAGTTTGACATTATTTTTGGGAAATACACAAATAGGCTACAAGCTGTAAGCTAGGAGATGGTTAGCTTAGCTTAGCACAAACACTGGTAGCAGGAGGAAACAGCTAGCCTGGCTTTGATTAAAGGTGGAAAATTACACCAATCAGCACCTCTAAAGCTCACTAATTAACACCCTATACATGTGTCTTGTTTGTTTAAGACATACAAAAACTAATATGTAAGAGTCCAGGAGGTCACTGCACCCAGCGAAGAAATAGTCCTACACGTAACCCTTTTAAAAACCACAATTTGTCATTTTTATGGTTTGGTTTTTGTATGGGTTAAACAAATGAGATACCTGTGGTAATTAGTGAGCTTCAGAGCTGCTGTAGGTGGATTATTTTTTATTTTCTTTCAGCCAGGCTAGATATTTCTTAGTTTCCAGCTTCCTTGCTTGTGCCAAGCTAAGCTAACCAGCTGCTAGCCACAGCATATTCACTGTATGCACTATTGGTATCAATCTTATCAGTTAAGACAGTGAAGGGGGGACCACAAAATTATTGGTTTCTGGAATGATTATGCTCTATCTGTTGAGCTGGTGAAATCAAATCCTACGGCTCCGTCTCTAACCACAGGCTTCATATGTCAAACGCATGGATGTGTGGCCATTCAGATGTACAATTCCCGTTTTGTTCCTTTTGTTCTGAGCGCAGTTTACCTGTAGCCTACTTTCTGCGGTCGGCCCCATCCTCTGTTCCCTTGACGGGCCACGACAAAAGCCGCAGCATGTGAAACCTGCAAGGCTTTTTGTCCCGTCTTGCTTTCAACAAACCCAACATCAAGGTGAAAGACAATGGCCTCCAGGTTCCCAGGGCAGTGCGGGGGGCATTAGTGCTGGGATAAGTTAACCACTACTGCCAAGTGCTGATTTTTTATGATAAGGACACATGGGGCTGCGGCCAGAGGTACAATGGGGGTCTTTGTGGCTCCAGATGCACGGATAGCACACAACCAAAAAGCTGTGTAATTTTGTTTGAGCTTCTTTTCGTCTTCCTTATCTCACTCCTCTGCACCTTAGGGGTCAAGGACAAGTGATAAAACCTGCCTGCATTTAGGGCTCTTCTGACTGTAGTAGGGAAGGTGTTGTTTACCACTTCATTTGTGAAACCTGAGAGCATTTTGAGAGCACAACATGGAAACAGAGTGCTCCAAACCTCCCAGAACTCTCTTTTGTTTGCACTCACTCGTATTATCCACACAGCAACTCATTTATCAGGTCATTTAACTTGGAGAGCTGGAGCTGGACCATTACTTTTTGGCTTAGAAACGTGTTTGTAAAAAAAGTGAGGAGGAAAAGCCACACACACGGTATAGTTTGACTTTTGATTCACACAAAAACATATGGAACAAGCGTGGTGATAATATATGACCCTTCACTTAACGCCTTTAGTCTCTGTGGACCTTGGTGGTCTTTACATGGAGCAGTGAAGGGTGCACGGGTTAAGTGACACTTCTTCCCAGAGTAAACACAACAGATTCTAATTATTTCACCATATTTTAGTGGAGGTGCTGTAATCCTATGGTAATCACAAATCACCTAAATTCTTTACACTGCTAGAATAATGCCTCGTTCTGTACATGAAAGCCTGTTGTGTGATGTGCCGGCTGTTTGGAGTTTCAGGTGATTAAGACTAAAGAGTGCGTAGCCACATGATAACACTCGCCGAGTACACACCGTGTGCAGTGAAGTATGATCTGGTCTGTCTGTCGACATGCGCAATTGACTCTGTTAGTCACCCCAACAATGGCAACAGAACACAGAAAATACCTCAGTGAGTGTGTGTCTCTCGTATGTTTGTAGTTCAGAGCACTGAGTGTGCAGGTATTTTGATTTCTATAGCCGTTACACTGAGCTGTCTCCCCCAGAGATCAAGGGCTCAGAGTTTAATTGCAGGACTATAAACCTTGTAAAAACACAAAATCCTTAATGTTTGTTTATCTGCGATTCAGTGGAATGAAGAAATTATTTTTCAATAGGAATTGAGGAATGTTCGATGAAAGAAATAATGGGTTTTAAAAAAAAATTGACATTTCAAAAGTTTAGCTTCCATTATAGACTTCCTCCAGACAGAACACAGATATAGATATCTACTAAAAATCATTTGGACCATGATTGACCCAAACTAGTTGTGACGTCACAAAACCATGTGCGTACGTACACTTCTCAAACTCCAGGTGATCACAGAGAAACGTTCCTCCTTCAGCAGATGAATGTGAAAACAGCTTTCTACTGTCAAACTCTGCACATACATATTCCTGCACAGGGAATTTGTCTGCATATCTAGAGCTGCAGGGACTTGTAGAGGCTCAGTAAATGTAAAAAAAAAAAAAAAGAAAAAAAGTTCAACATTTAATATAAAATAAACAAATACAAGTTCAGATGTGTGTTTTTAGTGTATAAAATATTATGTTATATATGACAAATGATGGTTTTGCCATATTAATCTCATGTATTATGTATTATTATATTATGTATTATTCCAGTAAGGTCTGTTTACAGTTGGAAACAAACAGATACAGTGTGGTGCGGAGACTCTGTTTCGCGCCAGCCTGCTGCACCCACTGTGTGTTTTCCATGAGTCAGAGTGGGCGTCATCCAGGCACGAGGATGCCAGCGTCCATAAGCTCTCTCCATCTGTCACCAACGTCCTCTCCTGGTGGGAAGCGCTTCTTTCTCCCATTTATCAATTTCTTTGTTTGTGTGCATCTCGCCGATAAACAAAAACGGGTGATGAGGCAACAATTACACCTCATGAAATATTTGTTTTTTTTTAATTCAAGAGTCCCTCCAAAAATTTGGATTGGCTGCTTTGAGATAAAAAAAAAATTAACGCTGAAGCGTTGGGAGAATAAAGACATGGGAGAGTAAAGTGAACCTTTGCTTGCTGCTGAAGATGGCACACAAACTGGACATAAATTATGGTTTTAATGCCCCTCACACCTTGTACTTCATCTTTCCAGTCTTGCTGATAACACAGATATGCTGAAAGAAAAGGAGGCGGGAGAAAGAAAAATTAGCTTGTGTTATCTAACGTTAAATCTATATTACATTATGGATCAATCTTGTCTAAAAATGTTGCACATGATGATGGCAAAATATGCGTTTAGGGTCACCCTGTCCTTTGGGAAATCTCGGCATGTTGTGAGAGCTTTAACATGCCGCATACAGTATGAAAAGATGAAGCATGCAACAATTTGAAAGCAGAGAAAGGTAAATTACAAAAATATGACGCAGTCATTAATCTAACTTTGGGTGTACCAGGGGTTCAACTCATATTTCTTCTGTAGAATGAGGACAGATAAGAAGGGAAGCTTTAGCTCTGCCTGATAATGAGATCCTAACCTCTACATTCCACAGGTCACACTCCTTCAAACTTTCCTAATGAATACCACCCCCCTCAAACATGCACAGGAGACACACACAATCATACAGTACATACAGTCTGTGCAGCACACACACCCATGTGAATACACACACACACACAGACACACACAGCTATGGGAGTCAGTGTAGGCTTAGTGTTTCACATGAGTCAGAGGTAAATTTGAGGTCACGCCTCTGCAGATATAAAAATGGCAGAGTTCACATAGGTTTGCATTTACTAATTTCAGACTGATAGAAATATGGCTTGAAATGAACTGTCAGGGGTGCGGCGAGGAAAAACAGAGGAAAGGTTGCACGCCTGACCTGAAGCTTGTAGAGGAGTGAGATTGTTTAAAGGACCAATGAAAGCAGTCAGAAGAAAAATAACTGAAAGGCCAAAAAGGAGTAAAAGTGAGAGACAGTCTATAGTAGTGGAAGTTGTTTTGTTTATGCCGGACTACGACATTATTTACTATGTCAGATGCCTATAATTCCTATGGTAACATGGCCAAGAAAAATGTTAGAAATGCTGATGACACTTTGAACCCTGACATTCATAGCTTGCAGTTTTTCCACAACCTAATTATTGTGCAAAAGTGATCAGGAGATAAGGGCCAGAGAGAGACTTCTGGGAATGTCAACCAGCAACTAACAACCGTGGCATCATGGATTTTGTGGTAGATATCACCAAATGAGGTAGGAGGAGGCGAAACAAGACCAGAGTCTACATCCATGCTAGTAGCTGTGTGATACCATACCTGGGCAAAGAAGTGCTTTTAGCTAAATGCTAACATATGCATGCTAACATACTCACAATGATAATGCTAACATGCTGATGTTAGGTAGGTTAAATGTTAACCATGTTCACCATCTTAATTTATCAATGTTATGGTAGCACTAAAAAAGGAAGGAAAAGTCAAGGTATCACTGAAGTCATTAGGTTTCATCCTCTCGGGACCAGGAATGCCTCCAAAAGATTTCATGTCCATCCATTTAAGAGTTCATGAGATATTTCAGTCTTGAGCTGCTAGCTGCTAGCATGGCTAAAAATCTTGATGTGCTAGTCCTCCACCGCAGCCTTGTGAGACATCCTGGGTGCCGATATGGGTTGTCTTCCATTATTACACACTACATGGGTCAAAACACCCAGTGTAGGTCACTGGTTTATTATTGGGCTGATATTGTGAGAAAAAGTGACAAGCACTTGAAGTTCTTGACAGAAATCAACACAACACTGAGTACTGCTTTGAATGACAGTGTTATGAGTAAACACCTTGCACACATACAAACAGAAACCAGCTGAACAGATCTGAGCTGCTTTTCCTACATGTAAAGTCTCCTCAGGCAGGGAGGACACCTATTGGGTGAGTTTAGGTTTCAGGGCAGAGGAGTGCATCTCTTTGATTTGCTGTGTTTCCCCCCCCCCCCGTCTCTTTCATCCCTTTCTCTTAGCTTTTCAAAAGGTCACGTGCGGTGTGCAGCGGAGTCAGCGGACTCACTCACTTACATTCAGGTCACGGAAGTATTCATTGTAGTCCAGGGCATAGCCGACAACGAAGCGGTTGGGGATTTCAAATCCAACATCTATCAGAACAAACACAGACGAGGATCTGAATAAGTAACATGATAAATCCAGTATTTCTCTATGGATTATCAGTGGTCAGTTCATTTATAGATTTTCTCTGTCATAGCTGCCTGCAACAACTCTACTTCAATAATATACATCTGCTTTAGAAATGTTGAACATGTAGTAGTTACACTGATGGAACTATCTTTGTATTTACACTCCAGCTTTATACAATGGTTCATAAGTCTATCCAGTTTCTAGACTTTTGTCTAACTGTGGTGGGACAAGTAATCTACAGATTTAGTTTCAAGAAAACAAACTTAAAGAGGCTATTGCTTGACAAAAGCTTCAGCTGTCGTTGGCTTTATAACACAACAGGTTATAATAAGCCCTCTGAGCAGCGCTGCGTCTTCACTGCAGATCGGAAGCTACAGTGAGTCGCTAGCTGGTTAGCATGCTAGCTTCAGTAGAAGAAAAGATGCGATAGTAAACAGCTGTTAATGCTAACGCTGGCTATGTTGCAATAGCAAAATTCATAAATAGCTCCTTTAATGATGAAAGTTTGTGCGCAACCATACTTGCTAAGAAAACCACTTGAGCTTTGAGTAACATCACAAAAACACATGATTCACTGTTACTGACAAAGCAATCACAGTAGGCCTACAGTGAAAGACACTTGTACTTTAAAAAAGGAATATGTGGTATTAATATCAGGAATACTCACAGTCTGTCAGACGTTCAGCCATGTTAGGGACCCTCTTCACCAGCAGACTAAAACACATGTTAAAACGAAAAGTTTATTTATTACAGTAACTTTCTGTTTATTTTAATTTGAAAAAAAAAAAAAAAAAAGGCATCCCCATCCGAAGAAGAAACTGCTAACACTTGGACAGAGTTACATACACAGTAAAAGAGGAAATAACTTTCAACGCAAGCCATGTGTGAGGAAAGATGTTTATCTGGTGTCTGTGATCGCAGGAGCGCCAGAGGAACTGCCCACGGACACCAGATAGCGACTGTGGGCCAGCGATATCTTCTTCTTCTAGTGTTCGTCACACGCTTGGCATTTCCACCGGTGGGGAAAAACACAGATGATTGAATGACTGGCTCACCCTGCCACCTTGACCATCTTGGGTTCAAAGGTCTCCACATGCTTCAGAAGGGCCTTCATGGTCTTTCCTGTGTCAACTATGGCCTTAGGGAGGGGAAGAGCAAAGGAAAAGGGGAGAGATGATGAAGAGGGAGGGATGTGGGACATTTGAGTGCAGAACACTTTCAAAGAGGAGGAAAATTACACTGAGATATTTCTTTTTCTAAAGTTTTCCATCAAATATTTCCCCCTTTGAGTAAATATGTTTAATGTATTAATGAGAAATGAATGAGTGCATCTCCTGCACGCACTCTTACATCTGCTGAATCATTTTTGTCTCATGTCTATTGTTGCTTTTCTATAAACAGAGGAAATTTCCACTTTTTATAAGAAGTAACACGGAAAATTTTCCATGACATGAGGATTAAATTTATTTGTTTGTTTTCAGAGATGATACGACACTGGAGCGGTTCTTCTAAACTGTCTACAATTGTTGAAGTAAATACTGGCATGATTTTAGTTTTTTTGCATTTGAAGATTTGACAGCATCTTCTTATGGGTAAACAGTCCTTGTGATAGTGTGCTTATGTGTTCAACTTTTACAAGTGAAACATGATCTCAAAGACAAAACACTTTGTTCCTTTTGTCCTTTTGTAGACCAGAAGCAAAGGAGACGTGGCTCTTACAAGCACAATGGCTTCTTAATTTTCTAAAGAACTAAAAGAAGTTCAAACGAAACATGTCAAAGGCATCAAACAAGGTGGAAATTTGAAGGGCATGCTTGATAGAATTAATTTATTCTAAAAAGAGAAACTGGACTGCAAGTCAGAGCAGATGGGAGAAAGATTGTTTGCACCTGACACTCACCTCAACAATGAGGACACACTTGGTAACATGTAAAAAGAAAAACAGAAAAACACATTAGAAAAACATCACCTTTTGAATTTTAACACTGTTCAGGCAGAGTGACAATAAAGGTCGGGTTGTTTCTGTGAAATTTACATTTCTTAGAGATGGTACCTATAGCAACAATGTTGGCAGTATTTTCAATGCCTTAACAAAAGCACAGACGACTCATTTGACCTCCACAGTAACGAACATCTGTGTCTACAGTGAGTAAAAGGCACTTCTAAGTGTCCGGGTGTTGCACACTTTCCCTGCTGCACGGTTTCAAATGGCTCCTTGTTCCTGTTGGCTGGGTGTGTGGGGCTCTTTGTGAGGCCAGTGGAGAGTATCTATGGTTTGGGGAGAGCGATCGGAGAGAATGCAGGCACCCGGCCAATGCTCCCGGTCCACACCTGTACGCTGTTACATAACACTCAGAGAGAGTAGACAGAGGAAAACATAACTAACCTGTCTTGCTGCATGCTACAAAATGTAAACATACCGTTCAGCCAGCTGGACAACAACTGTGCACTGGCAATTATTTGAATCTGTATAGCATAACTGTTTGGGATTTTATAGTTTATTATGAAAAATTGAAAAACTTCTCTACTAATCTGTCATGGTGCCAGGTAAGATAGTATTAAGACTTAGTGCCAAGACTGAGTGGCTACAGCCACATTAGCAGCTCTGTGAGGCTGCTTTGAGGTAACTGCTAATGCCAGTAGGCTAACATGCTCAATGCTAACCTGCTGATGTTTAGCAGGAACAATGTCTAACATGTCCACCATCCTAGTTTAGTGTGCTAGCTTGCTAACAAATGCTAAACACACAAGTACAGATGAACGTAATTCGTTTTGCAAGTATTTAATCATATTGAACAAATGATGCAGCTACATGGAAGATCAGTGGATCATCAAAGTCAATATGATGCAACCTCTGGGGAGCATGAATGTGTGTTAAAAACTTCACGGCTGACTCACCGACATTGCTATCCCTTGAGCTACGCTGCTAGCATGTCTAAAAATGGCTTAAAGCTTTATGAACATAAAGTTGTTTTCTTTTCTAAGTAGGAACTGGTCGTTCACCCATGTGTCAATGCCTCTAGTTCCTTCTTCAGTTCACACACTGTTCTACATTTATGACTTAAAACTACTCAGGTTTCCATAATAACTCCTGGGAAACCAGAGAGCCTGCTCATGCCACCCCAGTCTTCAACTTAACATTTACTTCTTCTATGCTGTCATTACGTTGCCATTATTATGGTGCTGATTAATACGTTTTAATGGAGGTATCAATAGCACCACACTCCTAATCTACCAGCAACATTTCTGTATCAGGCTTACAAAGACTGATGACTAATAATTGGTTTTTTTAGATAATATATGAGACTTCGTGGGAGGTTTGTGTGTAATATTTCCATCAAAGTGAGAGACTGTAACTAGAGCGTGGAGTGATGCAGACGAAGTGGAGTGATTCATGTTTTCTGTGCAAGGTGCCTGTCAGCCTCTCTGTTTTTTTTCCCGCTGACCTTTTTACCCGCAGCGGAAATGCATCTTAGCTAACAAGTCAAAGTGACAGCTCAGTTAAGACAACTCAATATCAGCCTTTTCTTTTTTTTTAAGCAAATGCGTGTGGGCATATTAGCTGAGTAAGTGAAGTCTCTGTCCATCTCAGAGAATGATGTAGCGAGGAGGGATAATTCCTCATGATGCCGCAGCCTGTGTCCTCTCTACAGATTCCCCACTCCTCCCTGCCAGAGCTCAACAGGGATGAACAGTCAGTAAATCTGCCTTGTGGGAACATTTGTTTGCCTGAAATGTCTGATTCATGGCCAGGCTGGTGAAGGGCAAACCGCTTTAACAAAGTGCTGCTCATGAGATGTGCACAAAGAGGATGATTGTGAGGAGAAAGCTTCAAGAGTTGAAGCGCAGGGGTGTGTTCTGGTCTGAGGGCAAGTTTGGGGCAGTAAAAACATATTTGTAACACAGTTGCATATTATATAAGTACACAAAAATGTAACTGTCCGTGCTTGTATTAACTATAAACTCTATGTATTCTTGTGTAAAACCTCAGATTAGGCGTATCCTGTGTTCACCTCCTGACAGTTTGACTGACGGCTCCCTCTTGAGGACAAGGTAGTTTCTCTTTACTAAACCTGACAATGAATGAATACTGACCCCTACAAGATAAGAGACAAACTTTCCACACACACCTTTCCACGCAGAATAGACAGATCCCTGCTTCCTATTATGTGCAGGTCCTCTGTTGAGTGGTCATTCTGGGAAGAAGAAGAAGACAAGAACGTAAAAATGTGGCATATGATGCAATTATACTCAATAAAATCATACGGAGATGTTGTGAACTTTGTACTTTTTTTTTACTGCACGGTTGCTTTTCAGCCAACTTAAGTTACTGGATTTACTGGATTTACTGTACAACTTTCGAGAAAGCATTAACGGAAGACAAGTGCACAAAGGGTGACTATGAATTTAAAATATTATCCTTAACATAACCAGAACCAGGCCCAGTCTGTCCCTGCAGGAAGCAAAGCTTTGAAGAGCGACAGCTTTGAAGTTGGATTCACTTGGCTACAGATGCATCACTTGGATGAAGAGGAACAGTGACATGGACGAGATCCCGGGCCCTGGGGGCAGGTCACATGACTCCATCATGACCTGTGAGATTGACTAACAGTGTCATCACTCAGACACCGTCCTCCACTGTAGTAATGGCAGCTGTTGCTTGCTGCCATGTTGTTTGCTGATGTAATTATGAGGATTTGCTTTTGTTTTAATGTTGTTATGCTTTTGTATTTCTTTATTATTTTTGATATTTTTTAGAATATGTGTTTTTTTTTTATATTTTCATGTATTTATCAATGTTCTAATGACTACTTCCAAATATAGTTTACCTTTGATTGTTTCCAGTTTTGTGTTTAACAGTGTTTTTTTCCCCTTTCTTCTTCTGTGTGTTTGTATCTGTTGATCTGGGGGGTGGGCTGCTGCATAAATGTGCCCCTACACAGATAAATCAAGTTGTACTGAAGTAAATTTTGTTCAGTATTTGAATTACCCTCATGTAGCCATGTTGGAAAGTAAAATCTCAAGCTTTTTACTTTCTTATTAAGAAAACACGTGACATTACAGTATGACTTCAGTATGACCCAGGAAGGAAATAAACTATCTCTATTTGAATGTATGCTGTGTGCTGTGAGAGGAGAGCGGGACTGACGACACACGCAGAAAAATATAAATCAGATCCTTTTGGATTTGCTCTGCGCCAAAATACATCCCTGAATAACGAGTGACGGTGGTGACAAATGCAAAATGATGTCACTGCAAACATTAACAGAAAATGCCTCAGTTTATACATTCCAGGTGTTAGACAGTGTCATTATCTGTTCTTCTTGACAGAAACAAAAGCACCAATTACCAATCTGGTGTTTTCATGAACATGAGCTCTGCAGTTGCTCCACGATCAATCGTCCTTGAGGTGTCCTGCCTGACTGTGCCGCTTCCTCACTAAACAGAAACAAGAGTGACATCTGGTGGCCGAGCCGAAAGTCAGCTCCATCCCTGAGTTACATAAGGGATGTTTAAGTGTCTTTGGTGCATGAAGTTAGGGCTGTAAGTGAGCATTATTTTGATTATCAATTAACCTGTCATTCATTTCATCTATAAAATGCCCAAAAAATAAACCCCTGTATTTAAGCATATAGGTGTTGTTTGCTCTACAGGTTGTGAAGCCATCTGAGGAAAGTTTGTGATGTTTTATTTAGGCTAAATAAAAAAAAGATTTTATGCAGTTCACCCACCAGGTAGCTCTTCAGACGGATGAACTCCACCCGCGTCTCCAGGTACTTGTTGGAGTTGCGGCCAAGAACTTTGATGAACTCCACCAGATCTACGCAGAACTTGTAGCCGCCCTTCAGGACGCACAGCACCATTATATTGTTGTCCTCAAAGTCGTCCATGATGTAGCTCGCCAGACGCTCTATCCTGCAGGAGAAAATCACACCAGGGCAAACACAAATGACTGGAAAATGATTAAGAACTCACTCTGCTGTGTGTGTTTACGTGTGTGTTTTACCTGTTCATGATGACACCATGGGGAATGTAAACACTCTCTATGTCTTCGTGGTAGTGTTCTGGGTAGGTGAACAGGTCCAGACTGTAACCTGGCCAGTCATCTTTTATCTAAGACACACAACTCACTGTTAGGCGTGGAGGTGCTACTACTCAGACATGTGATATTTGACAGGGAACAGTCAAGTTTTTTTTTTTTTTTTAAAGTAAGTACCTTTTTAAGATGTTTGTGAACTTCTAAGGTCTAACAGAAAAATAAATCATGGATACTGTTCTTTATATCATTTTGTAAATTTTGTTGTAAGAAAAGTCTTATAGTTGCACTCTAACATCCTAAAACCTGGAAATCTTGAAAACTAAAATGTAAAGCAGTTGACAACCAAGTTAAGCTACATCTTCAAATTCTGATTTAAAAAGGAACTAACAGAAAATGTACTACAATATCAAACAACAGCAAATATGTTGCCGTCTTACAACAACTATAACAGCTGAACAAATAATATCGGACTATGGCACAAAATATAAAGCCATGACTTAGATATCTGAATTTAACACTGGATATTTTGATGAACTGAGCTTTGTGTTGAACGTACCACAATTCCTCCTTTCATCCCTGTGTTGTCCATCTGTAGTGGCGCTGCCAAGGTGAAGACGCCGCTCAGGCAAAGGATTAGGATAGGAAACAGGTATCAGTGACCTTCAGTGGAATACACAGAAAAATTATGGGACATAAACTGGATCTAAAAATGAGGAAGAAGTAAATAAATAAATTCCGTCTACAGCTGAACTAGAACAACCTGCTGCACGACATTTCTAATCTTAGTCTTAATCTTAGTGTCAAAGCATTTCTTACCGTTTTGTTGCCGTCTTTCCAGCGACCATTCACTAAACAAAAGTGGAAAAAACAGGAACTCATCCACATAAGTCCTGGTCAGCCACATGGCCTGTGGGATCATGCTCAAGTCATTTGCGTAAAAAGGACAGCGTTGTTTTAGTGGCGGAGAATTACAGGGATAATCAGCTTCATGTGATGCTATGTTGGCATGTGGCCCCATCACAAGCCGCTGAGGGAGAATGAAACAACTTAACAACAAATATGTGACACAATTTCTATGCTGTGAATTTTTTATTCAGTCAGAATGAAATTGATTTTAAAGGATTCTCAAGATTTCAAGCCTTTACTTCCAGCTTTTTGCAAAGAAGTTCTCTGATTCAACACATTTGCAAGGCAGGAAAACAGGATGCAAGACAGAAAGAATAATAGTTTGGCCTTTTCTGATGCTTAAATTTTAATATTCCTTAAAGTAAATCCCTGAGAGTGTTTTTTATGTCCTAGTAATGGGTATGTAGATGCTTTTGAACCTCTCGAAGAGGTTAATGTCGTTCTCCAGCTGCTTCATCGCCACTTCGAGCCGCTCCTTGTGGGCTTTCTTTGACAAGGTGTCGATGACGAGCGAGAGGCCCTGGTACTCATGGTGCACCTCATCCCAGCTCTTCTTCAGGCCCTGGATAGTGGACCCAGAGAGGGAAGCCGATCAGTGTCACGGTAAAGTCATTTTGATAATATATACAGTATATATCAGGATTCAAGCATTCTCAGAGGTAATTTAACACCCCTAATTTTGCTGCTGCAGCCATAATGGTCCGACCGAAAACATTTCATCCTGACCTGTTGGGGGTCAATAAGTACTTTTCTAAAAACTTCAAAGGTATGAAATCCCCCCACCCACCCCCTAATCCTAACCCCCAAGAAGTTCCAGATGTCTGTATGATCCCCTGCTGCTTTAGGGACAGGATTGCCACCGTGCAGCCATGTGTTTAGGTACCTCCACGACCGCTTGACGCTCCTCGTCAGACAGGTGTTTCATGGCTCCCTGCTCCTTCTGTTCTTTCACAAAGTTGTCATACTCCTCCTGAGCCCTCTGCTCTTCTTCACTCCGCTGCAGAAGGTACTCAGGCACTTCTCCATAATCCTGCCGACAGAAACTGGCAACTCTCAATAATAGGTTCACAGTGGATCTATTGAAATATGAAATCAGGCCTCACAGATGGATCATTTCATCAATGAAAATAGGAATTTATTCTCAGTTTTTGTATGTGCTACTTATTATGTTTTCCTGGCATTCATGGCTGTGAATTTGTGAACACATCTGACTGTTGGAACTGACAATGTCTCTGAAGTTGTGTTTCTCAAACTTCTCTTGTGTGTTCTATTGTAGGAAAATACCTTTTTCTTGATGTATTTGGGGACAAGTCCTGAATTTTCAAGGCGCTGCTTGTGTCCCTTCTTGGTGTCCACAAAGGTCGGCTGTGGTTTCATTGGAACCAGTGTAGTTGTCTTTATAAAGTCTCTCTTGGTATGCATGACCATAGGTGGGTTGTCTGTCCTCACAGGAACAGCCGGTTTTCTCGCAGTGTAGATGTGACGAACTTCTTTCGAGCTCTGTGTTTCTGAGAAAACATGAAAATATGAAGGTAAGAAATTCCGATGATACATAGCAGAATCATTGCTCAAATGCACGCCCACACATTGGTTATATAGTCTATGGAAATACTCACTTTCAGGCAGTTTGGGTTCTTTTGAATGCTTCTTGAGGTATTTGTCTGGGGATGGCACCTCTACTTTTGCTGGTCCCATCGTCCTCATTGCATCCTTGGTTGACTTTTTCTCAAGAACAACTGTCGGTCTAAACTTGGACATGTACCTTCAGAGGCAGGAGAGGAGAAAGATCATTTAATTTTAAAATAATTTCAGATATTCAATCATAAAATGAATCAAAGGATCCCTTCTTTCCTCTTTAACCAACATGCCAATTGCACTGCCTTCAACCATAAGTTAGATTAATGTAGTTAAGCTTAAGTAAGCAACAACAATAAACTATTACATATGCTTGAAAACGGTCTCATTCGCTATTATCAAAACAGTTGGCAAGTATCATTCTGTTACTTAACTACTCGTTTGCTCGACTGTATAATCGGTGTAATAGATTATTGTAGTTACTTATTTTCTATATCGACTTTTAACTACATCTTAAGTGCTCATTAACTAGCTTATGGTGCAGCCAACTAGCTTCCTGACCAACTAAACCAACTAGCTTAATTTGACCGGTGTAGCTAATGTTAACGTGTCAAGCAACAGCTTTGAACGTACATCGGCGGTTTCTGAGTATGAACCTCCTCCTTCGGTATGAGGTTGTAGACGCTTTCGGGTGGATGCACAACTTCAGACATGTTGAGTGACTTCGAGCAAAAAGAAACCGCTGTTAATTAAGTTCAGCTAATGACTAAACGAGCCAACTTGGCCGAGCTAACACTAGCTAGAAGTCCTTGGGACAGAGTTATTTGTTTGACAACACGCTGCCGGCTAGTTGCTGGGCAACTGCGGGGGCAAATGTTGCATTCACTAATGCTTGTTAAGTACTAAATTTCATTTTGCGACCGCGTTTTCCATGAAATTGATAGACCGTGGATTGAGTTAGAGCACCCGATCTATATGTAGCTACGACTCGTTTTATTTATTCTGTAAAAAAACAATTGATACCAAATTAGCATTTTCGTACTTTCAAGTTTATAACACTAAATTACGAAGTTCTAATATGTTCCTGAATGCAGCAAAGGGTCACCCCAAGTGTGAGGTTCGCGATAGAAAATGTTTATAAAAGTGTTTTGTTTGAAAAAATGCTTTGAAATAATTACGTCATTTGATGCATGTACAGTTAATAAATCATTAAATAAAAGTTTGGTGGGTTTTTTTTGCAACCAAAAGGCTGGTGTTTTTTTCGCTTCCCGTACTTGCCATGACCGAAATATCAATTTTGTCCCTCTAGGCTGACCGTAGTTGTTTGTAGTGACTGCAGAGAGTGTGCTGCAGTTGTGCTTTATCCGTTAAAACAAACCATGTCGTTACTACAGACTCGATTTACAACATAAAACATTCATAATCGGGTAATGTACAGGAATCCTCCATTTAACGTGAGTGCCTTACTTATTTAAACTATCATTTACGATGACAGGCCACTTTTAATACTGCCTGCAAAACACGTGCAAAGTTATTGCAGCCACTGTAGGCACTGTATTGAAATACGTGGTAAATAATACACATTTGTTGAAAGTGTATCTGCAATATAAATGTCTGCTTTGACCATATTTTCTTCCTTACAGAAGAAAGGGCTGTGCCATAAGACTCAATGGGTTTACTGAATGTAAGTCAGCTTGCAATAAGAGCTGCCAGGTGCTACCTGAGTCCCTTTTCAACACCAAAATCATGGATTTCCACCAGAACCATCGCTCTGGGCGGCAAGAACATCCTGCTCATGGGTCCTCCTGGAGCAGGGAAGACCACAGTGGGGAGGATAGTGGCCCACAGACTAGGACTGCCTGTCATTGATGTTGATGACGATGTCTTGGAGACGACATGGAAGATGCCCGTCGCTGCCAAGCTGGCATCAGTCGGTGGAGAGAGTTTTCTACAGGAGGAAGGTCAGGCTTTGTGTAACTTCTCTGCCTCTGGGTGTGTTGTTTCCCTGACAGGCTCGAACCCTCTTCATGCTGAGGCCATGCAGCACGTCAGAGAGACCGGGCTGGTCATCTACCTGGACGTGGACAGCGAGGATATCATACAGAGGCTCACCAGGATGAAGGTGAACAGGATAGTGGGCCAGGAGGCAGGGGTATCCATGAGGGATATTCTGCAGTACAGGAAGCAGTTTTATGAGAAGTGGCTCGATGTGCGTGTGCTGTGTGGAACAGGGGACACGGTGGAGGAAGTAGCGGAGAAAGTGTTAAAGGCTGTGGAGAGATATCAAAATCATGCTGCAGAAACCTTTGTGTCAACCAGGTGTGACACTGTGGGATCATCCAATCAGAAAACATACTTCAGTGATGTGGTTATAGAGGGTCTGGCCACAGATGGAGGCCTCTATGTTCCCAAAAATGGCTTCCCAAAGATTGATGCTTGTGAATGGCTGAGATTGGCTGACATGTCATACCCAGAGCGAGCGTTAGTTTTACTTGAAAAGTGCATCCACCCGCTGGATATCTGTGCTTTGGATCTCAGAACAATGGTGTTCAAGGCGTATGGTTCAAACTTTTCTTGTGAGGCAGTTGCACCTGTAAAACATCTCAATCACAACCAGTACGTTCAGGAGCTTTTTCACGGCCCCACCGCCTCATTTAAAGACCTCGCTTTGCAGCTGATGCCCCAGCTCTTCGCCTACTGCCTCCCGCCAATGTGCAACTACCTCATCCTGGTGGCCACGTCCGGAGACACCGGCAGCGCAGTGCTCAGCGGCTTCAGCAGGCTCGGCGGGACTGACAGACACAGGACCGGCGTGCTGGTGTTTTTCCCGGAGGAAGGGGTGAGTGAGATCCAGAAGCTCCAGATGATCAGCTACAGGGAGGGAAAAGCCAGGGCCGTGAGCGTCCTGTCAGACTTTGACTTCTGTCAGAGAACCATCAAGAGGATGTTTGGAGAGTCCGGGCTGACGGGGCACCTCGCTGTGGAGTACGGCACCGTCCTCAGCACCGCCAACTCCATCAACTGGGCACGGCTGTTGCCACAGGTGGGTTGATGTTGCTTGAGTTGGATGCAACGAAAAGATTTCCTTCCACAACAGGGCTTTTCCACAGCAAACACTTTAACTAATAGCTAGGGAAGCACAGGTACGACCAATAACATTAACAATGTCTCTGCTCTACTCAAGCTTCCCAGTAAGCCCTGACATGTTTTTCCATTTGTTGTGCTTTTATTTTCTGTTATTTGAAAGATGAAACACATTTTGTACCAGTGCAGTTACACTTTAAAAGTCATGTCTTGCAGTAAAGTTTTGTTAACGTTCCTCCTCTTGCAGGTGGTCTACCACTCCTCAGCCTATCTGGATCTGTGCAGAGACGGCGTTGTCAAGTTTGGGGAGCCCATCGATGTTTGCATCCCTACTGGTAACTTTGGCAACGCCATGTCAGCCATGTACGCCAAGCAAATGGGCATCCCGATAAGAAAAGTCATCTGTGCGTCCAACCACAACCGCATCATCACAGACTTTATCACCACAGGTGAGTACGATCTCCGGGGACGGCCGCTGATGCTCTCCCACTCCCCGGCTATAGACATCCTGAAATCCTCCAACCTGGAGAGGTTCATCTACCACGTCTCAGGTGGAGACGGACGCCTCGTCAAGGACCTGTTCACGCGCTTGGACGGACGGCAGCACTTTCAGGTTCCTGAGCATCTCCTCGGCAGGATACAGCAGGAAGTGCTGGCCGGCTGGTGCTCCGAAGACGACTGCCTGGGCGCCATCCGGAGCGTTCACGCACAGACGGGCTACGTCATGGACACACACACGGCCGTGGCTAAAGTCGTGGCCGACAGGCTGCAGGACGGTTCGTGCCCCGTGGTGCTTTGTTCCACCGCTCACTACGGGAAATTTGCTCCCGCTGTGTTCAAAGCTTTACAAATCCACAATATTCCAGAGGATCCGGTCGAGCAGCTGAGGATGCTCGGCTCGACTGCGTCCAGACCAGAGATGCACAGAGACGTGATGAAATGCCTGAAGGAAAGTGGCAGGAGGGCACACACTGTCTGTCAGGCGGAGTATGGTGTGTTGGTAGAGGAGGTGGAGAGCATGATACACGACTCCTTCTTGAAAGTTATGTAGAACCATTTTAGCTTTTGTTGATTTCCACCTTAAATTACTAATTTAATTTCAATTAATGTAAAAATTCTGCTGAACAGCATAAAAGTTGAAAGAAATTCAAACAGAAAAAGAATAAATAAGATAAAAATAAATAATAAATACCAGGTATAAGCAGGCGTGGTGATAAAACTGACATAATTTAAGAGGCGGGATCCTGGCTGAGCCGGCAGGATGGAGAACACATTCACTTTTATTGTACTGTAATGGAGCTCTGAAGTGTTTTCTAGCTCAATTTAAAGCCTATTGATTATGCAACATTTCTTAACATCATTATCCAGAGTCCTGGCCCACTAGATGGGGATGTCTGCTCAGCCACTGTTGTGCTGTGTGGGAAGCGTTTCAGCACCAACAACAGCAGTTTATGTGTTTTGCTTTAAGGGGAGTCAGAAGAGCAAATAAACCAGTAACGTGTGAGTTTAAAATCAATATCTGCAGTCAGGGAGATAATTATGTTCTTAAAGTTAACTGTACGCTCAAGCATTGAGCTATGGCAGCGTATAGTTCCCCTTTATCTCCACATATTTTTATTGTAATATGTATTGATTGGTAAATTACAACTGTTTTTATTCAGGAAAGGTGTTGCAGAGTCCTGTGATTGTCCACCGACTCATTAACTACCTTGGTTTATTTATTTATTTTTTTTAAGAATCACCTTTCCAGTGTTTAAAACAAAGACTGTTAATTCCTGTCTTATTTTGTTCTCTACAGAATATCAGTATAAATTCAGAAGTTTGACATTTTGGGAAATATGCTTATTCACGTTCTTGCTGTGAGTCAGATCAGAGGATTGATGGCACCCTCAAAGTCTTTAAGCTAAATGTGTAGCTGTGACAGAAACAGCTGGCCTGGCCAAAATGTCGAGCCACTCGACTCTAAATCTCAGCGTGAACGGCAGCATTAGCACGACTCCTAATGTAATTAATATAATTTAAATGTCACTGTCTTAATATTGAAGCTGCAGCTGAATAAAAATGAGTGAAATGCCTGTTAATGTTTGTACATTGTGCAGAGGGACTGGCTCAGATTTCAGCTCCATGTTTCCTCCTTCCTGACTTCATCCGTGATCCCAGAAACACCTGAACCTGACACCTGAGGGAACGATGACCAGTTAACTCCTGCTATCACCAGGTGCCAGGAAGAAACAGGGAAACAAACCTTCAGCCTGAGAGAGAAACTGAATCTTAGGTAACTGTTTTACTTGAGATTTACTAGAGATGTTATCTAAAGGCTGATATGCCTTTATGTGGTGTCAGTGTCCTCTCATTTGCATAGACAGTTTACAGTATAGCTGGAGCTAGAACTAATACACCAATTCTTCTATGTATTTTTCCATAAAGAAAACTCATTTTGAAGGATGATTGAATTAGATATTTGCAAATCTGAGAACAACCATAGCGAGCCCAAAAATCAATCACTGTTTAAAATACTGCTGGTGACCTTGGTATATTTGGGGATGGTTAATCTATAGCCTGTGGAAATTGGTGATATGATATTAACTTTGGTGACAAAGACACATTCAGCACTTTGCTCTTCCTTTTGCCAGACATCTGTCAGAGCAAACATCATGCACAGTAATACAGAACAGGGGCGGAGTGGCCCTCTGGGTAATTTTTCACCCTTCGACGTCGCGCCATCCATAACAAGAGTCCAGGAATGAATTCTGTCTCTGCGGCCATCAGTCGAGTCATTTAAATCCAGGTGCTGCCTCAGCAGCGGCGAGGAGAGCAGGGAGGAAGATAAGTTTTCATAGATCTCCAGGATTGCTTATGACTGCAGTTGTGAAAATAGATGGAAAGTCGGGCCAGATTTGACAAAGCACTTCGGTAGCATGCCCTCTGATCTGGATCACTGTCTCTCTGTGCTTTTGCCAGAGCTGAGGAAGAAAAGGAGTTTGTCATTACTCACACCCATATGGCATAGTTTAACATCTCATTCCAAAAACCATGGGATTAAAAACCATGGGTTCTTCTGTGAAGGCTTTCCACGAGAGTTTGGCTTGTCGACTTCTTTGGTTGATCAACTTCTCCTGCACCAAACTAGGACAATTGTTTCTTTACAGACCTCAGTGCAGGATGCCGTCATCAAGCTGAAGGAGGGAAGAGTCTTCCTCAAACGACAAAGTTGGAAGCGCAATATTGTCTAAAATAGAGGTTTCCAGGTTCAGTCTGAGGGGCTGGGAGAAAAGGATACAGGATATAAAATGGTATTGGCCTAAATTATTATTTTACTGTTGAAACCCCAGCCCATAAGCGTCGACAAACTTTTGGCCATTCTGTATATACGCCATCTTTCATCTCGTATCTTATATCACAGACAGTAGAAACTGAATTCCAAAAGAAAAAGAAAAAGTCAAATTAAACCATTAACATCTACAGACAGATCTATTTCCAAAGCCTCATATTAAGACTATCAAAGTGTCAAAAGTAGGATGTATGTTTGAGAGGTGAGTGCACCACGAAGTCCCGACTCTTGTCCTGTCAGCGTTCCTGCGAAGATGAGGGAGCAGCGGCGAGAATGCAGCCTCCGTGGTTTGAAGTGATCCATCGCTCCTGACAGAATCAAAGACCTGAGCTCTGGTGTTATTGGGCCTGTGGCAAACAGATAGAGAGAAAGAGAAAGGTGCCGCGGGACATGGAGATAAATTATGACTTTGGCTGCTTTTTCTTTTATTATCTTTGAATCACTACAATATTTTACAGTCACCCCTCTGACTGTACTTTTAATTTGTTTGTGCACGTTTTTCCACGCTGACAGGATAACTGATCACTTTTTTCCCCCTATGCATGAATATATTACATAGTGCATGGTCGCATGCGTTGACTTCTTTGTTCCAACTCTGCGCTTGTTCTTTCCTTCTCTCCCTTCCTCCCCTCTGTGTCTGTGGTTTGCTTCGGCTGTGAGCGTTGGCCTTATTAATCAAGCTGCTTGGCAGGTGAATGTGAGGAATGGGTGGGTAAGTGTCTGAAGGAGGAGGAGGAGGAGGGTAGCAGCGTGCAGGTGCATGTATATATATGTGTGTGTGTGTGTGTGTGTGTTTGAGTGAGAGAGATGGGGAGAGAGCCAGCTGTTGCTCAGCGCCTCGCGGCCCACGGCTGGGTGAGCAAGGATAATTGCAGGTACCAGCCTGTTCCCATCTCTTTAATGTGAACCTGTGGCATAATGGAAACCGCTCTCTCACAGAGGAGGGAAATAGAAAGGAGAGAGGAGGAAATTAACGCATCGGAGGAGTTTGGAAAGAAGATCCGGTGAACCGGATTGATTTGAGGTTCTGCTCCCAGGAACACTGACTCTATAGATTCTTCTCCTTTTTGTCTCTGCTTGTTGAGACTCCGACGTATTTGGCAAAGGCACAACTTTAGTACACAAGTGTGGCTTTTCAGGGTTTCACAGTAAAAAGGAAAACTTTAAACGAGATGTTTATAACTTCAGTATCAGTATATTTTCCAACTACTTTGCACGTCCTCATTTTGTCATCTCGATTTCAACAGGGTCTCCAACCAGATTTTGCAGGGGTTTGTATCCACCATGTTTTCTGCAGTGGCTGAAAGGTGGAGACACACTTCAGTATGATGCAATTCAAAGCAGCTATAGTGAATATTTGTTATAGTAGCACTGTATGAAATATTAATGTGAAAGGAGCTGCTTGTTTCACATTCTCAGCTCAGCACTGAACAGCGGCTAGGCACAGTTAGCGACTAGCTGGTGAACATAGCGCAGCATTTAGCAGCTAAAGAGTCAGATATTTCTCCAGATGAATGATAGTCTCGCTCTGTAAGAGAATTCACCATATCAACTTAAAAGGTGACGATAGGTCAAGTTTGTTTCTGCTGCCTAGCCTGTAGCTATAGCCATGCATGGGCTGTGTAAAGTGTAAAACTTGCATTGAAGTTTTATTGTATTTGTATAGTGTATTTATTATTTGGTTTCACAATAATTTGTTCTGGGAGTGGCTTTTTTTCTAAATGGCCCCATTGACTGAATGGGAATGAATTGGATCATCCAGCTTCATTTATCCTTAAAGAAAGTAATTTGCATTGGTTTCAGTGTAATTTTACTGTTCCTTTATGGTTTAAGCAAATGCTATTTCTGAGGCTTTTCCATCCTGCCAAGAATAAAACCCACAAGGGGAACACAGAATCCTTGTCCATCTTGGCACAGAAAACAGTCACATTTAGAAATGTTAAAAATGTTGGCATGAAATACTGGCACTAAATATTGTTGCTGAAGTAGAGGTAAAACACTCCCCCACCACTGCAAAGACCCGAGTTAAATTGTTGGTACTTGGCAGCAGTTGCTTCTGCCTTGGCCGGGTGTTCTGACAAACACCATTGCCAGTGTTCAGGTGGGAAGCCAGTGAGGGAGCATTTTTTGGTTCAGTTCACATGACTGCACCCTCACAAGGTCCCAGAGGGGTTAGCCATGGCAGGGACTGTGGCACGCTGGGGAACTGGCAAAGACGTAGGTGGGAAGAGTATGAAGGAAGCACTGAAGATATCTGTCGCTGTATTATTACAGTCTCATATTACATTAAGGGGTTGAACATAAACATTGTGCAGCTTCAAGGGTTTACGTCTCTATTTTGAGCCAGGCACTAATTAAACCACTAACTAACAGCATTCTAATATTTTTATAAAATACAACATATCTTTATCTATCAACAATTTATGCACCATTTGTTTTTGCATTTTCACTAGATTAGCAGGTTTGTTATTACATTAGGAGGAACTCCTTGGTACATTTTGCTGTGACTTGATGCTTTTTTTTTTAATGATTTTATCAGCTGCTACAGGATCTGCTTCATCTTGTCTAAATTTTAATATTAATATTTTCAGAGGAAGGTAAGAGTTTCACACATAAGACCACTGTCAGCACAACTGCCTGCACATTAAACTCTGCTTATATAAAAGCCTGGGGCTTGTGCCAATTTTTTTTTTTTTTTTTTGTCATTAAAATTGGCCAGAAATTAAAGGAGATTCACGTCTGTAGAAAGTTAAAAGAGAAACGTATTTCTGTCTCTTGTCTGTCTTAATTTCCTCCCAGTGTCTTCAAACTCCATACTCATTTTTGTCAGATTAAGGTACACTGATATGACCTTATGCACTGACAAACAAAAAGAAGATATAAACATAGTGTACTGTAAAACTTTAGAGCCTCCTACTTTATGACCGTCTGACCTTTCGTTATGAATTGAGCTTGTCCGGAGGAAGCTGGCTCCTCAACACCAAAGCAACTAATTGAATCTGATCTGACAACACAGTGTAAAGAGTGTGCGTGTATCTGTGTGTGCAGATTTGTGTGTAGCTTTTTTTAGACTGCTTTCTTATCAAGAGTATTATTGCATAGTGAAGTGTTTTTCTCCATTGATCAATGGTTTCTTTCTGGGAGCAAGTGCAGAACAATCAGCCAACACATCTCAACATCATGTTCACCCGAGGCTTCCAAGCTAATTACCTAAGACACTGATTTGCACCCCAACATACCTCTGTGAAGTGTGAGGAGGAGGAGGAGAGAAAAGGAGATCTAATGAAGGTGTCATCCGGAGCTCGCCACCACGCGATGATTGTTATTGGAGTACAGATTGAGCTCATTTACATTTTGATGCAAACTCAGAGAAGAACAATGTGCATCTGTATCTATCTGCTGTTGAAAGTCTTTGATAAGAGACAAAAAGCACTGATTCAATTTAAGGTGAACAAAATAACCCAAGGGTCCTGAAACAGATTACATGTAACTGACGCCTCCATCAGGCTTCTGGCGACCGTCTGCCAGGATCTTCTTCTCCTCTCCGTGATGAAGGAAAAAGAATCCATTTCTTACTCGTAGAATGAGAAATCAATGACCACAAGATGGATCTGTGTGAAATGAGATATGAGCTTTGTCTCGGAGGACTCGCCAGGGCTCAGATTGACAGCTGACTGACAGGGGTTAACTGCCAGAGAAGGGCTGACTGGCTTGGAGGTGTAAAACTGACCCTCTCGGACTCTCACTCCAAATATATAGTGGAAGTAAAGGTTAAAATGCTGCATGTTGAGGGCAGGGTTGATCCACCGAGGCCGGCCGTTGCTGAATTCCCAAGATATTCTTGTAATTGACTGTTCACTCATACACCTCACTGTCGCTAACCCTGACAAGCTTTCCGTTCTCCTACGGCACATGTGCATTTTACAGTGGTAATGTCAGCTGATTTAACACTAAATGTTATTTTCAGTCAAAGGTAGACAAAAGCTGACTCATTATTTGGCTAAAAATGACAACTGTTGCTGGCAAACTTGATCAGCTGCGGCTAGCTAGCTTTTTAAGCTAATGTTAGCTCAATGAAGCAATCTTAAATATGTACTTGATGGCTACATAAATGATATGCTAAAAAAAACGAGGGTATAAGGCTGTAGGTACCCCACAAACCAAACATGTGCTCTTGGCCTTGGTTACTGTATTCAGCCGGAATTGCTAATGGTTGCACCATATGTTTGACCTGATAAAAACATTTAATCCAACTTTTGCACTGGTGTTTTTGCTAAAATACACCTCACCCCAGCCTCTTAATGCAAAGCTGAACAGACCTACCAGGCCAAGTTATGGTTGCTAAATTGAAGGGGTTTATAAATCAGTTCCCAAAGTATTCCTATGATTCCTAATTCCAGAAATCTCCAGTGAGTACTTCATCAAATCATCAAATTTACTGTAATGTTTAAAAATTAGTGTTTGCAACTAAGCATATACAGTAGTTGAACTTCATCCCCAACAAACACAGTTTGTAAGATTGTCAATATTTTATTACCCTGCATAGTTATATTGTCTTCATAAGCAATGCCAATCGAATGACAAACTTATTTAGTTATATAGTTACTTATGTTATGACACACCTGTGAATGCTTGTATCATAAAGCTATAAAATGTCACATCTTTGCCAGTGATTTTCTGTAAATTATAATAAAGTCACGTTTTCTTTTTTGCATCATATCTCTGTTTAAGACTTTGAATTATGTCCTACAAGTTTGAGTTATCTCCAAGTTTTATCATTTTACAGCCACTGAGAAGCATGAGATCACCTCTAACACCAAACAGGCGTACTTCTCCATGTTGTTTTTCTTCCAGGTATAAGGGTAATAAAGGAGCATCGCATTGGCTAATGAGACTTCAAAGGAGATCACTGTATCTGCACCTTACGGCCTTTCAAAAAAAAAAAAGGTATGTAGAGAGTGTTGTAATCTGCATAGCCTTTAAAAGGATGCAATCTTTCCACATCTGTACTATCTGTCCTGCACGTCTGAAGATGGGCTGTAGACGCACAGACTGCCTTGCCAAGCCTCTGTCAGGCCTTTTTGAAAAACTCGGATCACTTGTAGGCTCCTGTCCTTTTTATTTTTTCGTAATTCCTGTTCTCCTCTCAGCGGCACTCAGCGGAGGCTTCATTTTTCTCAAAGACAGGGAGGACAATGACCTTGAGCAGCAATTCACACCCACGAAAGGACCCTCAAAGGCAACAAGAGCTTTTGTCAGGGAAAACTTCCCCTACAATGACTCCATGTTTTCAGGAGACAGGCTGTACGACAAGGGCAACTTTGCATCCCTCATTGCAGTGTCGACCGACAATTCAAATGTCCTGGCGAACCCTGCCTTTGAGGACATCGTCAGACTCAACAATAAGATCCTCAATATCACTGTGGACAATGGGAGACTGGGATTTAATGAGTTGTGCGCAAAAGCCAACGGAGAATGTGTCTCAAACAACGTCCTGGAGATCGTTAGCGCTAACGAAGCCAATCAAACCAGCTTCACCTACCCTGTATCTACATTCAGATCCAGCTCAGTGTGTCTGGGTTCTGTGCTCGGTGGGGTCATCACAGATGCCAACGACTCAGTCATTAGTGCTCGGGCTGTAAAACTCTTTTACTACTTGGAGAATCAGGGAAGTGCATCTGAAGCCTCCAAATCATGGCTAAGAGGCTTTAAAGCACTCTTATCGGACGAGACGGACAGCAAACACACTGATGTATGTATCATTCTGCTACTAATATACTGTATTTTCTTCTTGCTGAAACATCCTGGGGTTTCCTCTGCATGTGCTATAAGCTAAAAGTGCATCTACTACTGTACTGTAAGTGATGGTGTAATGGCCTTTTCAGTGCCCTCTCCACAAACCACATATTTTATTTAGGTTAGGTTGTAGATTTAGAAAACGTCCCATGAGGCTTTGACACTGTACCGGTGGCTCAGACTCACTGGAACATGTTTCAGCTTGTCAAAGGAAGCCCATTAAGTTACAGATGCTCCGGGAAAATATGACTAACAAGGACAAACGATTGGACTTTAGCTCTCTCATTTAAAAGCACCGCATAGTTAATAGATGTTGACGCTTCACTAACGTAAGTGACCTTGACCTTCAAGGAAAAATCCACCTTAACACAAATCCAAGGCTTTAAAAACTTGCGATTCTCTCCAATGGGTATGGAAGCTTCTGTAAAGGAGGTTAGCTATTACAACACCACAGTGCTGATTCTTGCATACTTCTACTCTTGGCAGCTTGACCTGGTTTTGGATGGAAAAAAAAAATCCACCTTTAATCAATCAGGGCTGTACAAGGACAAATATCAAAATGGAAAATATTAGCAAATATCAGCATTTATCCTCATTATACCACAATGCAATGCAGCCACAAGGCATTTGGATAGTTGTTTTGACCTGAAAACTCCTCTTGCTCTGTTTTATGTCCCTTGTCTGTATCTACAGAATGAGCCTGTTTTATGTCTTTCTTTTTTTTGCTCTATGCATCTGCGTGTAAAATCTATAACCAGCACAATATAGTCATTGACCTAGTTTATGTCTTCTTTTGTATTGCTTCTGGGAATGTGGTGGGGTTTTATCCACCTGAGGGGGAGTTTATGTTCAACAAACACACACTCCCTTATCCAAACACAATATGTTCAGGTGTGTGGAAAGTCTTTAGGGGAATTGGAGAAAATAACCAACTGAGGTAGATGAGATAAAAAAAGATAACACGTTGATTATATTTACACCACAAAAATGGACAATATTAGCTGAGTCTCTATAATAAGTAGAGTGTAACAAAATGATACAAATGCATTTTCTATACATATTAGTTATGGCCTTCCTGCTCCCGCTGGGTCTTTACACTTCCTTTTTGAGATAATGTTGCTGGCAAGGTTGCAAGCACATTGCTTTGTCATGAAATCCAAGCTGTGTCACGCTGGTTTTATTGCGGTCATGACATCCATGTGTAAACACTTTTCTCTGACTCAAGTGCTCACGTTGGGCCTCTTTCTATTGTAGGTGTCTTACTACACCTCCAAATCCAAGCAGGAGGAGATTGACAGTCACACCACAGATGGCTTCCCTTTATTCCTCATCACTTATGCCAGTGCTATCACCTTCTCGGTGATATCCTGCCTGAGGTAAGAAGTGATCAGTGGCTGTCAGACAGTGAGCGATTTCCTGACTGCAGGCCAAGTCCGGGACACAGATAGATGTTGTTTATCAGTGCGACTTGATACAGGAAAGCCATATACACGTTACACATGTAGTGATATACCAATTTTTAGCATTAGCACAATTATTCCAACTTAAAAATTCTCCATTTTTATTTAAAATTTAAAGTAGATTTAGAGGTTTTGGTTTATATTTAGTTTTCTGTAAGGTGTAGATTAGAGCATTTCATATACAGTTGTTGTCTGCTGTCTGCAACAGCTCGACTGTGAACGTATCATAAACTACAGAGTTGTGCAATAACTTGAACATTAAGTTTCACACACGGTAGGTAGTTTTAATGACACTATTAAACTGGATTACAGGTCTTGCTATTATTTTGCTCCCAGAAGTCTTGTTTTTATTACTGTAAATTAAAGATTTGATGGTGGGTTTTAAAGCTATTTTACTCTATGAAGAACAAATGGCACATTAAACCCTCTTGCAAATGAAAAGTTAAATTCATAAGAAAACAAAATGTGCTCTTGCTCTATTCAATACACTCAGGAGTTTTACTGCTACAGTTTTACTTGATATAGTGTTCGCTAACGTTAGCAAACTTTACACAGAGGTTGCTGTGTAACTCACAGTCTTTATTTTATGTTGCTGATTGTTTGGCTATCAGTGCATTTTACCATTAAAAGCAAAAGTTAAACTTCTCACTGTTCAGTGGGGATGTATAAGTGTACTCTGCGCAGGGTGTGTCAGGACGCTGTGACATCACTGTTGGGTGTGGTTAAAGGTGCAACAGAGCACACCTCTGACCACAGCCGACCACACATCAAGTTCGTTCATTTGTGATATCCAAAAATGAGTTGAGATGAAATTCTGGAAAAATAGTCCATTGGTTACTGTATGCTGTTATCTTTATTATGTACGTGCACGTGTCTGTTTAAGAATACCATCCTATCTTTACTTCCTTGACAGATTGGACAATGTGAGGAACAAGGTGTGGGTGGCTGTCTTCGGCGTCTTCTCCTCTGGGCTGGCTGTACTTTCCTCCTTTGGCTTGTTGCTTTACATCGGAGTGCCATTTGTTATTACAGTTGCAAACTCTCCTTTCCTAATACTCGGTGAGAAAAACCGGCCTTGGCCTTTTTTGTTTCATAATGTAGTTTAAGGTTGTAGATTGGACGGCAACATCCATCAAGTAAATTAAGTGCACACGAAACGCCCCAGTGGTTTTTTGTAGAGCTTTAAATTGTTAACCACTAACTTTTAGCTTAAATCTTTTACAATTTTTTCCAGGAATTGGCCTCAACAACATGTTCATAATGGTGTCTGACTGGCAGCACACCAACGTGGAAGACCCAGTGCCGAAGCGGATGGCTCACACTTACAAAGAAGCTATCATGTCCATCACCATCACAGCCGTGACCGATGTCCTCAAGTTCTCCATAGGCGTCAAGTCCGACTTCCCATCGGTGCAGTCGTTCTGCCTGTACACCAGCGCCTCCATCATGTTTTGTTACGTCTACACAATCACCTTCTTCGGAGCCTTCCTGGCTCTGAACGGGAGGCGGGAAGCCAGCAACAGACACTGGCTGACCTGCGTGAAAATACCATCAGACAATCCTGATGATTGTTCTGAGATGTACAACATCTGCTGCGTGGGAGGCGACTATGATAAGAACACTGGAGCAGAAAAAAAACAACCGGCGAGTAATTTCTTCAAGGATTACTACGGCCCATTTTTGATCAAACCTTGGGTCAAAGCAGCTGTAATCTTCCTTTATTTGGTATATTTAACCATAAGTATTTATGGGTGTTTCCACGTACAGCAGGGGATTGAGCTTTACGATCTGGCAGCTGATAAGTCCCACGTTACAATTTTCAATAGGAAAGATAGGCAGCATTTTTCTGATTACGGTCCATCTGTGATGGTTATTGTAAGTGAGGAATTCCCATACTGGGACGAGACCAGGAGGTTCCAACTCCAGGGATGCATAGAGGACTTCGCACGGCTTCAGTTTGTAGATAAAGATGTCTACACATCCTGGCTGGACTCTTATTTGTCATATGGACAAGAAAGACATTTAAACCTTGATGATAAAGATGTATTTCTGAAAAATCTTTCTCATTTTTTTGATTTATATCCTTTTTTAAAGCAAGATGTGAACCTCACCGGAGATGCCATCTACGCATCCCGCTTCTTCATCCAGACTGTTGATATTGCCAATGCCAGCATGGAAATGGAAATGCTTCACGTTCTTAGAACCACTGCAGGCAGATGCCATGCAGCGTCTTTATCAGTCTATAACCAAAAATTCATCTTCATGGACCAGTACGACGTAGTGGTGAGTAGCACGATTAAGAACGTCGGCGTGATCACAGCTGTGATGTTGGTCGTCTCTCTCCTGCTGATTCCCAACCCCATCTGCTCATTATGGGTGACTTGTTCGATTGGTTCAGTGACTGCGGGGGTGACTGGTTTTATGGTGCTGTGGGATGTCAGTCTTGATTCCATATCCATGATCATTTTTACCGTCTGCATCGGTTTCACTGTCGATTTCTCAGCTCACATCTCCTACGCCTTCGTCTCCAGTAACAAACAGAGTCCCGATGACAAGGCTGTGGACGCTCTCTCCAATCTAGGCTATCCCATACTCCAAGGCGCCTTGTCCACCATTTTAGGGGTGTCAGTGTTGGCTACGTCCAAGTTTCACACATTCAGAACGTTCTTTAAGCTCTTCTTTCTTGTCATGTTTATTGGGATGGTTCACGGCCTCGTTTTCATCCCAGTATTTCTGACATCAATCTCGTGCTGCTCAGATAAAGACGAAAGCGAAGACAAGAAATTGAAAATAAGCAAATTATAACAACAATCATGCTTTAGTAGTCAGGCATTTTAGTAGGTAGTTACTTGCAGATCCCATAATAAAACATTTTTTCAGAATGACACTTTTCAAATCAAGTGTCATCAAGTGTCAGCTGTTGAGAAGTGAGTATAAATAGGTTTTAAAGTATAAAACATATTACAGTTTTTGTACGTTAAAAATCTGAATTTAATACCAAAGAACTCAAATTAAATTAAGCCTTTAGTTAAAATATTTATAGTAGATGAAGATGTATAGTATAATGCAAGTTATCCTTTTTTATATTCATTTTCTTGTCTTTGTCTTTATTGATGAGCTGAATGGAATGAGAAGCGGTAAAAAGCTATTTACTTATTTAGTGCTGTGTATTTCAATCATAGTTAATTGTAGGTTATGTCATAATAAACCTATGGTTCAATGGAGCGCTTAGTGTTTTATATATGACAATAAAGTCTTGTTTTATACTGAATTGTGTGACTACTTTGTGTGCTCTTGCTAAGCTTATAGTATGAAACTGGCATTTCAATTCATCAAATCAATTCAATCAAACCAATTTTGCATTAACATCTGTTTACTTACCAGTCTAGAGGAAACATTGCGAGTTCAGCATCAAACTTCATTCCTTTTGTTGAAGATTTTGTTTCTATCACTTCTTTTCTTCTTCTCAAGTTAGCATGCTAACCAGCTAGCTCTGGCCCATTTAGCCCGTTTTGTCACTTTCCAATACTGAGTCACTGTAGCGTCCAGTCTGCCCTGAAGAAGTAGTGCTGCTCAGTGGGCGTATTATAACCTCTTATTTTGTAAACACAACAATGGCTGAAGCTCTTGCTAAGATTGGTAGGTAAACAGCTGTTAATGCTAACGCTGGCTATGTAGCAATAGCAAAACTTACTAATAGTTCCTTTAATATACTGTTCAACCCCCAAAAACCTGCAATCATAATAAAATGGGCAATTTTTATAAGTAATGGTATTGTATTTTTATTGGCAGCAGTGTGAGCAATTGATCACTGATGATTATGGAGATGACTCATAAAGTCATACTGTGAAGTCAATTACTCTTTGAACTGTTCATTAAATGATTATAATGACAACATGAGCATGAGCATTAACAATAAAATGTGTGAATGGGTTGCATCAAAGAAAATCGCACTGATTATTTTAATACAAAATGCAAGTTAACGTACCAATGACGAACTCGAATCTGTCCTTTTTTTAAGAATATTATTTATATTTTATATGAACTCATCCAGATAATGTGTATCCGTGAAGAGCAGATCTCCCACAATAATCACTAATCAAAACTTTTATAAACTTGTGGCAATAATAATCTAATAGTCTCTTCCGGTTTTTTTCAAACTGTGTGTAATTAAGCTGCATCACAATTTCTCAATTTCAGGAACTAGTCATGATTACACATTCATCATAGTCTCCAACTGGCAGCGTATTAACATCAAGAACCGACTGTCCCTGCAGATGGTTCACACCTCAAAAGAAGGTGCTATATCTACCTTCATCATCATCATCATCATCATCATCCTGACTTACAGATTATTTAGGATTTCACAGGGGTTTAATTTTTGTTCTCTGAGTCATTTTGGCAGGAATGATCGCCATATTATATTTCCTACACAATATTTGGTGCTTTTCTTGATGGACAAGGCAGGAAATAAATGGATCCTGTCATATTAAACCTTACAACGCATAAGCATACATGCTCACCGACAACAGGCGTATATAGGCACAAGATTAATGAGACATGAACAGCAATGACAATGAGAGACAGGAATAAGAATGCTGTGGTGTATCAAAATCAGCTACAGAGAGAGCCACTTTAAATTCACACATGCATATTTAATTATTAATAAGCTCCAATTCTTAATGTCTGCAAACATGCACATATGAGTTTGATGCTTCTGATATCTACTGATGCAGAGCTCTGCGCTGACTGACCAAAATTGAAAGCAGCCACTTTTATTTCTTCCACAATGCAGCCCACTCCTTCTGCACCGCGAGCAATCTGACTTATGAATGCTGTCAGACAGACACGGACAGAAGTGCAGAGTCAATTTCAAAGTTTTCCCAATTATTTTCTTCAGAGTGTTGCAAGTAGAGCAACTGTTGGGTTTCCTGTCTCGGGCCGTTTGCTTGCACATATCAAGGTTTCAATATAAGACAAGCAAACAGCGTCTGATGCGGCTGTAGGTTGGTCAAGAAATCCAGGAGGTCTTCAAGTTCCAACTTCGCAGCTTCCCCCGACGGCCCATGCAGCGTGCAGGCCGATTCCCAGCTCTGTCACCCTTCGTCACGCCTGTCTTCCCTCACCCTGCTTCCAGGACGAGATGCCTCAAGCCCACACAGCGTGACGTGACATGCCCCTACACCCAGGAGAGAAAGCGAGAGAGAGAGAGAGAGAGAGAGGAAGAGAGGAAGAGAGAAAGAGAGAAAGAGAACAACCCAAGAGCTTGAACTAACAAGAACGAGAGAGAGAGAGAAAGACTCTTGATAGCTCGGTGACAAAGTAAAGAAATAGATCACCTTGCCATCAGGATATGGAGGTTTGGTTGCCTACAAAGACTACTATGCTAGTACCATGATTAAGGATTGGTATGTTATAGTTTGCTTGGTGGTTAACTCTTTTTGTTACACAGCATTTGATGAAACAGAAAGTATCTTAACTTCCAAACAAACTCTGTAGACACCCGAACATTACAAACATATAAAAACATCCACTGCTCTGTTGTTTCTCTTCAGCTTATTTGGTTTGCTCCCATTCAGCTACAAGAGTGTTCATGAGGTCAACCACTGATGTTGATGAAGCCTGGCTCGCTGTTGGTGTCCCAGTTCTTCCCAAAGGTGTTGGATGGGGTTGAGGTCGGGAAGTTTTTTCCGCAACACTCTCAGAAAACCTTTCTCCTTTGTAGCTCTTGCCTTATGTCAGGGGGTGCTGTCACATTCACATAGGAATGTTGTTGCCACCAGGTGCTGTAGCACTACGATTTGCCTTAAATGCCCTGAATGCTTATATTTCTCAACTTTAAATTATGTTTTTTTTTTCTTCTGTTTTGAAGGGGGGTGAGGCTCAGTTGGAAAAAGGTGATGTCATGTTCTTGTGTGCACCAATCGGGATTTAGCAACATTTGATTCAGAACCTGATTATTGTTGTTTTGTTGTTTGGTTACTGTCAATCAAATGTGATCAAACCAACACCCACACAGTAGTGATGACTCAGAAAGATGCTTAAGCTTTGAAGCCAAATCTTCAGCCCATGAAAAAACAGCCCCGACCAAAAACCACATGGACAAACCTTTGACTACATATCTTGTTGTCATATATGCAGTTAAATAAGACAAACACATCTCATTTCTTTAATTTTGTTCCTTACTTTTGTGTTTTGATGGTTTCCCAGAACAAAGCACATGAAAGTACATGGACATGTGTGTCCGCATACCTTTGGCCACATAGTGTAGTATGTCTAATATAAAAGAATACATGCTTAAGCCCATTATTATTAGCACCTATAGATTGGAAAATTCAAGGTTTGTTTTCAACGTGATCAACAGAGGGAAACGACTTTTAAATACCGATGTGAGACTTCGATCGATTGATCTAAATTAAGCCTTAATTCGGATAAACCAGCCGAGGCTGACTCTATCAGTTTCAGCACTGGACAGCTCCTTAACCGCTTCATCAGCTTCAGCACCGGACAGCTCCCTCACCGCTCCACCAAACGCTGCTCCGTGATTGACAGAAGAAGCGGCCATACGCGGATCAATGGCGCTTCTGGAGCCCTATGAAACGATGAGGAAGACGGGCTTTAAGGGCGCTCGGCTCCCGATGCGTCTCTTCGTGGCTTGTATAGGCTTACTTAATGCTTGTTGTGGTCGGAAGAGGGCGGAGTGCGTTTGTCAACCAAGTGAGAAGCTCCCTGACTCGGTGCCTCCTAAAAAAAAATATATATATAAATATAATAATAACCTGCTCCCTTACCCCTCCCTTCCTCCTCGGCTTGATTCAGTCTATGTAGCCTACACGCAGAAGGAGAACGTCCGCCGCACAGCAAAGCCAAGACAGTCTTGTCTACAGTGAGAGAGAGAGAGAGGGAGAGAGAGAGAGAGAGAGAGAGAGAGAGAGAGAGAGGTGGGGGGAAACAGCTGCAAGCGGATACTCAACATCAACAAGCTGTATGAGGCATCTGTAAAGAAGAAGAAGGGATTTGACGAGGACAGCAAGGGGGTTCCTCACGTTTTTCTCTTTGGTTTCCAGAACAGAGGCGTGGAGCTTGCAAGAATATCCTACAAGTGGTGAAGCGATGGTTTAGCGGAGCAATTTGGTAGATTTTTTATTTTTTTTACAGCACGCCCGCCCGACGACACTGTAATTCCGAGCAGCAATCCCACAAACATCTGTGGACGCTCTCTCTGGTGGGAGATGGCTGTTTTCCGGCTGTCGTTGCTGTTGCAAGTGGGATTTGTGATCGGATCAAACCATAAATACGCGGAATGGTCCGCGCATGGGGAAGATATCAGAACACAGGAGGCGATTTACGGCGCTCAGACGCACCGTCGGCAGCTGGCGCATCTCCGTGCGCCTCTTCACCCACCCGGGGAGACGGCGGAGCTGGCGCAAAAAATAGAGGAGCATCTCCCCAGGGTGGTCACCGCTTTTCTTCACACGGGGGACTCGACCACCTTAAAGCACGCCAACTGCTCGCGGAGGTACGAGCTCACCTCTCTGCGGGGAAGGTCACACGCCACTCCGCATTACTCCATGGGCAGCGTGCTGGATACGGTGCTGCACGCCACAAACTTCCTCAACATGATCTTGCAAGCCAACAGGTCCAGGGAGCACAGTCTCCGGCGAGACATTGAGTGGTACCATGCCTTAGTCAGGAGTATACTGGAGGGAGACGCCAAGATTCACCGGGCGGTTGTCACTTTCAGCGCGGATCCATCCGTGACGGGGCCCTCGGTGCTTCTCCAAGCCACCAGGGCCGGTGGAGAGATAGTCCTCCAAGACCTGTCCAGCACTGCCCACCACTATCTGCACAACCGCACAGCAGACACAGAGTGGTACCACGAAGTTAAAGAGAGGAAGAAGCCCGGCTTCCATAAGAGGGTGCTGAGCCAAGACTTCACATCAGTTGACAATTCTTTAAAAAGAGGAGAGAGTTTTATCCCGGACAAGACACATGTCAAATGGTCTGCGCCCTACCTGGAGTGTGAAAATGGGAATTTTGTTCCCCGGTGGCTTTTGACCTTATCAGCTGCTTTCTATGGCCTGAAGCCCAACCTGGCCCCTGAATTCAGGTAGGCACACAGATGTTTGAGATCTGAGCAGAGGTTTGGTGGTAGATAGGCTGGAAAACAAAAGTAATAGGAACCAAATTCCAAACACAAGCTCAGCAAATCATCATTTTTGCCTTCTCGCCATGAAAAAAACCCTCTTGACACACACACCTGTGATGCTGTTACTTGTGTTTAAGATTCATGTGAGAACGGCTCATGTCAGTGTAAAGGTGAGTTCAGGGGGGTTTAACCACCACCACATCTCAGTCCTCGCACATAAACCCATATAGGGCTCGGTAAGGTGATCATACCTGCCTCTCTTCACTCCCCAAACATACCGCAGCCTCCCACTGGCCTCCTCTTGTTAAAGGAGGAGGGGGGGGATTTTCTTCTCTCCTCCAGTCTGACAAGGCGGCGGGATGCTAAAAATAACTCTGGATGTTACTTGATGTAGCAGTGGTGGAAACCTCTGGCTACAGGCCCTAATTCATTTTTCAAACTCACTCGGCTGCGTGCTTTACTACTCAGGAAATGTCGTGTGTCCTTTCTTATCCTCTTCATTTTTTTTTTTTTTTTTTTCCATGGGAGGCTGCAAGGTCTGCGATGAGTCAGAACCTCCCTGAGATGAGACAAAGCCAATTTTAAGGATAAGGCAAAAGCAGCCAATTTCAGCAGATGAAGAAATGCTGAAATGTGTGTGATGTTTCGGTTGTTTTATACAGTCCATGTCCTAAAGCCACCCCTGCTGCAGCCTGCTGGTATAATGTGCCATGTTTATGCCAGCGGCCCTGATATGCACTGGAATAGTTAAGAGTTAATGCTCCATAGGATCCTGACCAACATCTTCCCAATGAATATTTAATCCAGATCTCTGGTTGTGTGTGTACTGCCTCCGATGAATCTTTAATTGATACACTCAAGTCGCTCACAGGCAGGCAGGGATTGCAAATGAGTCAAAACCTGCAGTGATTATACAGTAACAGGCTATCAGCTACCTGGTGTTATCCCAGACTAAAGCCTCTCAGAGCAGCTTCACACACTCTCAGTCTCCCGGTGAAGCAATCTGATAGCAAATTAGCCCATACACTCATCTGTTATACACCACAACTCCAGTTTAGAGTTTATTTATGAGGCCAAATTCATGATTTGGTCGAGCAGCTGCAGATTTGAAGGGATTGTGTTGGAGAAGCGTTCACAGCATTGCCAAAGGAGCAGTTTCACTGTCCATTTTCAACCCCTCCTCCCCTCCTCCCTCCAAAAGATCGAACGTGTGACATGCATGGGCGTTTTGTATTGTTTCACATCCCTGTGGAGTGGTCTGTTCAGTGGCACTAAAAGAAACAACCCACTGTGCTCAAAGGAGCGACATCTATTCAAGATTTACTTTCCTTCCTCCACTCAAATAAGGACATTTGACATTATTCTTGTAGATCTATTACTAATGAAATATGGAGAGAATAACACCAATATAAGACCAGTGCAAGAAGTATTTAAGAGAATAGTTCAACATTTTGGGAAATACACTTATTTGCTATCTTGCTGGGAGTTATAATATCACGCTCATGTGTATATACCGTAGAAATGAAGCTACTTCCAGCAGACAGTTAGCGTAGCTTAGCAAAAATACTGGAAACAGCTTGACTCAGTCGCTTAGTTTTTGTACAGATATAAGATATGAGGTGTCAGTTAGTGAGCTTTAGAGCTGCTGGTATACAGATTATTCCACCTTTAGACAGAGCCAGCTGTTTTCCTCTGTTTAGACGTTATGCTAAGCTAAGCTAACAGGCTTTTACCATACAGACAGCAGAGTGGTATCAATTTTCTCATCTAACTCTAACAAAGTAAATATCAAAACTCTTGCTTTCATGTCAAGTCACAAAAGTGGAGGATAAATTAATACGAGCCAATCAGGAAATCAAAAAATAGTGGAAATAAAAGAAAAAAAGTTGAGTGAAATATTGCACAGATATTGGGGAAACCATATAGTGGAGCCCCTCCCACCTTTAAACACATGAGTAAAGTGGTTCAACATGCTGTTTCCTTTCTGGTAAGAGTCAGAAGAGAGAATCGTTACTACTCTCATGTCTGCAAGGTAAATATGAAGCTGCTTAGCTTAGCTTAGCTTAGTTTAGCACAAAGTCTGCTGACTAGGGAAACAGCTAGCTTGGCTCTACTTCAGCTTTGGTGCAGGACTCCAGGAGGATATTGCTGCAACTTTGTCGTTTTCACTCTTAGGTTTTTTCTGTGGATTAAGCAGACAAACTGTGGAGGTGGTGGTAGGCAGAACCAGGATATGCTAAGCTATCCATCTGCTGGCTGAGGCTTCATATTTAGTGTGCAGTTATGTTTAGTTTTTTTTTACTGAGCTTCTTGTCTTTATAGGGTCACATACAATGATTTAAGGTCACATAAAACATCTGTCGGCACCTCCTCTTGTCCTTTCTGCCAGTTTGTTTTTCTCATCAGCCGTGTTTGATACGCTCGTATCAAAGTAGCAGTTCAGCTGATCCTGCGTCCTCCCTGTGCCCCAGCAGCCTTCCAGATAGGAAACAGGAGAGGAGGGGAAACGCTAGGCTAATATAGCTGCCTCAGACATCAGCTCTCCTCCGTTTCCCTTCCAGATGAATACACAATCAATACAAGAATGAATTAATAATGAAAGATGTCGAACAACAACCCTGCATGGGCCATTTTGATTCCAGCCTTTTAACGCTTCAGCCACTTCCTGTTTGGCGACACAGTGCTGCAAGAGGCAAGGTGACTTGTTTTGAGTTTTTATGCATCATGCATATGGGAACAAAAACAAAAGAGTCTGTCTACCTTTTTTTGTGTTTGTTGAACACGCAGGCGCTAAACAACTACAGTGACTTGTTAGAGCAGGAGTGTGTGGACATGTGTTTGCGATAGATCGACCTGTTGTTTCTGTGAAGGTGTAAGAAATCGCACCTCTCACACTTCATCTCTTCTCTTCCCGTCTGTCTCTTCAGCTGCACTCGAGGCACAGGGGAGGCAGCTTAGACCACACACAGAGGACTGGCTGTTTTCAAGTGTGCAGTGTGTATCTGTGTGTGTGTGTGTGTGTGTGTGTGTTGTGCCATTGTTGGAGGCTGAGACATTCTTCTGGATGATACTGTACCGTCCTAATTGGCAGATCACTCCAACTTCAGAAACAGAAACTCGTGCCTACACAGACACACGAATGCAAAAGCCAGTTTGAGCAAACAAAAGGGAAGGAATGTGAGGTGGTGTGTGTGTGTTGGGTGAACAAACACCTTTCACAACACAGACCTTAATTGCCTTGAGGCTGAAACTCAGGCAGCAGCAGAATAACAAGGCAAACTAATTGAAACTATCTAAAAAACTGTAAAGGAATACATGTATTTTTCAGCATATTTCTCCAAAGGCCGAACAGGTTCTAATTAGATGGCACACTCCTCTTCATTTACGCTTGGCTTTGCTTCCCGTTTTGCTCTACAAGCAGCAAGAGTCAGGGCAGCCTGACTGCTGTGGGACGCCCAGCCGTCTAACAGAGCGGGAGGCCTGGAGCTCTAGGAGGAGCCAGCAGCATCTGCTTAGATGGACACCATCCAGAAATAAATAGGAAGGAAACCCCACAATTCCCGGGGCTAAGTGCGATAATATATGATGCTAAACTGAGATGAAAAAGAGAGAAGGAGGGGGGAAAAAAAGGCATCCAAGAGGAAAATTAGTGGAGATTTGGAGCTAAAACAGTCAGTGCGTTGACTTCACAGCAGGAAGGATTGGTTTCCACTGAGTGCAACCTGAAGCAAGCGAGGGTTAAAGATCCCCAAGGTGCTCCCTCTCTCACTGCTGACGTCACTGGGACTCCGCTGCTCAGTAAGGTGACCTGTCAATACGAAGCCTTCAGCCAGTAAATGTCAGCGTTACAGAAAATCCAACTACACAGGCTTTCTGGCAGTTTTAAAGTGATATCATGTTCCTAATAATGCAGCTAATGATGGGAATAATCTCTGTGATTTCATAGTGTTATACTGATGCAATCCAGTTGCCTCTCAAAGGATTATAAATCTGTATCATTACTGTAGGTTTATCCTTTAGTAATCTGGTGCTGCGGTATGATAGATGACGCCTCTGTGCTGTGCTGGGTTTGGAAAGTTTAGAAAAGATTTTGGAAAAGGAATTTATTTTTCTATTTTCGGGTTTTAATTTTTAATTTTTTAATTTTAATTTTTTTGTGTGTGGACAAAAGGTGTCTGCAAAAGACAGAGAAACTCACTGTCATCTCCCAAATTGTACTAAACCTTCAAAGTGCAAAATATTACATAAAATCAAAATTGTAAATAAGAACATACAGCACACATAAGGACAATGCAGCCTTGTAACTTAATACCACACAGATCCCTGTGTCCTTTTGTCCGTTCAGAGTATCTTGCTCTAATATTTCCATAGAGGGATAGAGTTCCATCTTATCCTGCAGCTACTGGATGATTTTTAGTTTTTAAATGAAGTCAAAATACAGAACAAAGCAAATTTGAATGCAACTTTAATATGGAAAGTAGGTGCAAACCCGCTTTCAGGGTAAAGTTGGACAGTTGAATTGTAAGATGAATCTATTGATGTTTAGGACATTATAGGGTGGAGATGATTAAAGAGCATGCATTAGTTTGCATTCAGAATTAAACGAGAACCATTTATGTGACTTACTTGTCACCAGCTCCAGTCAAAAAAAATAAAATAAAATAAATCAGCTAACGTTTGCCACAGAAACTGTCAGGTTTCCTTTGTCAGCAGCTCAAATCAATGAATAGTGCTTTTAATGACAAGAGTGTCAAGAGTCCAAAACTGTGACAGAAAGTGCCAGCTCGCCAAAAGAAAAAAAAGAAAGTCTTTATTCACTTTCTGTGACAGCTGCCTCGCTACAGGCGCTGTGTCTTCTTTGATGACCAGCGACAGAACTCAATAAAATGACCCAGGTTGCACTGAAACGCTGGTAGACAAGCAGCATCCTGCCCAGCGGCTAGACTCACATTAGCTTCTGCTCGTCCTGTCAGCTTAATGCATTTCCATCACATAAGAGACATTTTCCTTGGACGGGCTGCACGGTCCTTGCATTGTGATTGTTCCATGACATAATGCGCGAACTGTGCCCTTCTAAAAGGACAGCAATGTGTTCCTGTCGAGACACTGGGGCAGGAGGAATGTGCATGCAAGTTCATCTGGGCGTGCAGGTCTTCTGGCTACATGGATAAGCTGGAGGATATTGTTTAAGCTTGTGCCAGTCGTCCATGTTCACCTCTCCTTTACATTACTCTTGGTTTATGTGCACACGGTCAGTGTAACTGGAGATGTCAGAGCTTATTGCTTTTGCTTCAGAAGAAACCGCTGGATGCAAACATGCACCATATACAGTAAATCCACTTACACACATGAAATCTTTACATAGCCTTGCAGACGACTCTGTTTTATAACTTATGTGCCGTATTTTTGACAATTTACTGTGTCATTAATTAACACTATGCTCTAGTTACTGTCAGTCATGTGACACCTGTGGAAATTTCCATCAAAAATAATTATAACTTAAACGCTGTAATATTAGTCATATCAGAACAGTTAGCATAGGTAGCATCTTTTGTTTGTTTATGCTGCTTGTTAGCTCACAACTGGCAGTACCTGACACAGTGTTAGCGAGTTGACAGGATTGGTTCTCTAAGTTTGTGATGTATGAAACCCAGGCTGTCTGAATCCGTTTTTATGAGATTGTCATTGGTTCACTGCAACTCCAAAGTGGAAATACTCAGCATATGGCTTGTTTGATATAAAAAAACATCATGTGGATGTTAACAAGATTAAAAACTTGATTTCATTGGAGGGGGGGTTTAATATAAATGGTATTACATATGGAAAGCACTACAAACTGATTAGCTACATTGCTCATATCAGCCTCATATTATCACACTGTAGTCTTGTGTGAGATAGTTTACAACAGCTGTTAGTAGAACAGATTCTTATTCTGTACTTGATCTGGTATTAGTCTTAACCACTGTGCCACAGCAATGGATTTACTACGAAATGAACTATGACAAAAGTATGAAATATCTGTCCTCACAGTATTTTTATATGTCTCTTTGGTGCCACGCTTAGTTGAAATTCAGACTTTAGCACAGCTCCCTGTGCTGTGCAGAGGCTAAATGGGCTAATCAATCTCAGAGTCCATTTTCTGGGCCTGAATAGAGACATACAGCTCAAAGCGTATAGACCTGACATTCAGAATTCATCCATGAATACATTAAAGAGTGACTCGCAACAAAGAGGACACATGGAGGCCTTCATCGTGAGCATGTTTTCATGAATATCCTTTTGTAGCTTATAAGCAATTAGCCAGATACATCTACAGTCAACTTCATAATGCTGCGGCTAACATTAGCGCAGTCTGACAGGTCTGTCAGACAGACCCCAGCCCCTGTTGGTGGGATGCTCCTCTTTTTTCTGCCCTGGCCTTTAGACCCACAAAGAATGGAGGATGAAAGGAGAGAGCACTCTGTTTCCTGGGGCACCACCATCTCCTGCTCTCTGTGATAATCCTGTCTTTATGCCCGAGGGCCTTGATGGCCACCATGATGCCTCTGCCCATGTTCCTCGTTGCCACTCTCAAATTGCGATCTGGTCTTTGTGTCATACGCTTATTAAGTCGCCACCTTTGTTTGAGACCCAGCACACTTGCTCTTTTTTCTTCCTTTCTTTTTTTTTTTCACAAGCTATTTTATACGCCATATGTCCACTTTGGCTGGGATGCTAAAGATTGCCTGGAGAGCTGGAAGCAGAAGAAAAAAAGAGGAGGCTATTGTGGAAAAAAAGAGAGTTTTTTGTTGTATAGACTCTCACTTTTGCAAAAGAAAAAAAACCAGCAAATGTTAATGCTTGAGCTGCCATTGAAACATACATTTTCATGAATCCTCCATCATAAACAAACGGTTACATTCTTGTGTCGTGTGTTGCAATGGACTCTTTCTTGCCCTTATTACGTAAAGAGGAGAATTGAAACGGAGGTAATTTCTCAACAAAACAACCGGCAGTGCAGTGGAAAACAGCGAGGTCAGTTTGCCCCAAGGCAGGACCGGAGCAGCAGTTATTAATAACAGAAGTACAGGCAGAGAGAGCGTTGCACTTGCCCGGTGTCCGCTGGGAGCCAGGTACAGTAAACCAGCTCCTGTGCACCTAGAGAACATGCCACACCAGCAGTATTTGTAGATGTGAGTGTTCGTGAGTGCATGAAAGTGAGAGCTGGATAAATATAGACCACTAAATGATGTCATGATGGTATTTTGTGTCATGTTTTAAACAATAATAGGTAGCCTTTTGAAATGTTTGTCAATATAATACAAGATGTTTCTTTATATAATAATTTGCCAGTGCTACAGTGGGTTTATATGCACCTTAATGAATCTGCTATAAGCCTTATAGTTAAATAATTTATTCATATACTGGATCTCAATTGTGATCTGCAGTATACCTTTTTTCTTCCTTTTATACATGGTAATAAGTAGCCAATTATATGGATTATAAGGTTGGATCACCAGCTGGGCAAAACAGGCAACAACCCAAAGGTCCCAGACCTACAGGGGGGCCCAAATGTCCCACAAGGGGAGATCTAGGTTGGAGTAACTGGACTTGGATAATGCTGATTTATTTCATATTAAGTTTAGAGCAATGCCCCACCAAATGCTCCAACTGCCCCACCAAATCGTCCCTCTTCATCCCAACATTTAAAAAATAACTATAAAGTAGGGACACTCAGCATTTTCCGATTATCAATATTGTTATTTTCTTTAACCGACGACCGATAAAAATAAATTAATTTAAAAATGCACTATTTTGGCTCTATTGGTCTGTAGTCAGCACTCTTGTGGTCTGGCGGAGAGTCCCGCCCACAGCACGATCTGATTGGTTATACGTCACGAGTACTAGCCTATCACGCTAACGGCTGCTGTGTACAGAGACGGTCACAGGTTTGAGCAACTGCGGTTAACGAGCGGAGTCGTGTGTCGAAGGTAAGACAGCAGACGTCACTGAAGTTTTAATAAACACCACAATCCTCTACACTGAAGATACAACAACACTACACTCTGATGAATAAGTTCACCTGTTGATTCAAGACACATCGAGCAAGAGAGAGAGAGAGAGGGAGAAGCTAGCGCTAACTGCTAAGCTAAAGTAACTAGCTTATCTGAATAGCACATAAACAGCAGCTGAATTAGTAAAAAGTCGCTAAAAGGAGCAGAGAGCTGTGAGTGCTGAAGCAAAACTAGTGTAAGTTTAAATGTACAGCAGGTAGTTTGTCACTGTGATGAAGAAAACAACAGCATTAAGTGTGTTCAGACCGAGCAGCAATAAATGCTACCAGTAATTGAAACTCCAGAGACTGGAGATGAGACACTACACTGACGTCAGCACGTCAACAGCCTCTAACTACTGTCAATGAAAAGACAGTAAAGTAAAATCACTGTGTAAAAATGTTCTCAGACAAAAATACAAGTGTCTCTGAGTAAACCTGTTGCATTTTAAAAGGGGAGGAGTAAAACGTCTTATTTGGTGATAAAAATAATAATATATGATAAAACCATTAAATTAAAGAGCATCTTTAGGCTGCCAGGTGTATCAGTTCACAGGTGAGGACAGCACCGAAATCAACCAATTAGTTCCAGTCAGGCATTTTGCAGTCTGAGCATACAACTGATAATTACTAATATAAACTCAGTTGTCAGTTTATACTTATTATTACTTATACCATTTTTTATTTGCCACAGACAAAAAGAAACGATGTGTTCAAATCACCATCAGTGGTTTAAAGTTTGTTTCTTGTCAGCTTAAGCTTTGTTTGCGTCTATTTCACCAGTCAGCATTAGCAGGCAATATGGCCACGAAACTGTCACTATGGTTACCTGCTAATTAGGGAGCAGGTTAAACTCTTAACTGGAGGAATATATTTGTGGTGTCTCGTTATACGGTTTTGACAGACACCTGGCAGCCAATCAGAGGCAGGTTTTTATTAAGAAATATCAGACTGTGCAACATCAACGCAGCTTTATGGACATCTTGACTTGTGATAGCAGCAAACACACAGGTGTAACTAATAACACTAATCGTGTCCTCATTCTATCTCAGCGTCCCTAAGCCGTGACGATTAGCAAGCCTGAGCTGTAGCATGCTCGCTCACGGCCTTGTGATTAATGTTATTAATTACACCTGTGCTTTTCCTGCTATAACTTGTCAAAATGTCTGCCATTAAAAAAAGGCCTATTATAGATCAGTCGTGCTCCTTTTTTTTTTTACTATCCTTAGTAACCTTCTGCTTTTATAATTTCACAGTTTGTCACATTCTCAGTTTTAGTTTTCTGTCATCTCTTCTTCCAATTACAATAAGAATGAACTCTGCCTCTTTCTTCTTCTTCTTCCTTTTCTTCTTCTTCCCCAAACCGATAAAGCAACATTGACAGCATCCTCTGCCACTTTCTGCTTTGTGTGTTGTTTAGTCACCACAAGAGATGGTTTGACTAAGGCGTAACTATGGAAACCACACTCTCTCTGCTCACAAAATCCAGCAGTAGATGGGACAAGGTGTTTACATGCCTCAGTGTCACAGCTCCAACTCATTGTTGGATTACTCTGGATAAAAATTGATATTTTAATTATTTAAATGGATGTGATGCCTGATTGTTTGGGTAATGATATAATGTTTTTTTTCTTGGATGAAGTTTGAGATTGTGCTTTTGCTGCTCATGCTAATTTGTTCTTTGCAGCTACACTTTTGTACTGAGTTGTAAACACATTACTTCCTATGAGCATGTCTTGGCTGTTTGCGACCGTCGCCTAAATTATATTATATGTGTATAACATCTTCATAGTTACAAGTGATCAGTACAGATCTACTAAGTGATATGATGGAAGACCATAGTGGACCGTTGACAACTATTGCCCAATGCACTTATCCAATCCATCAAAACTGCAACAAGAGTAGAATGAGATGTGAATAGGGCCGTTAATTCGAGAATATTTCCCAGGTAATAATGTGTCTCCATTAATTTCTTGGTGAGACCACTGAGGGCTCTTTAACAAAGCCGCACCGGGGCAAAATCCATTAATAATACAAATCATCGCACCCTAATTGAAGCCTTATTAGTCAATGATCGCTGGTAGAAAGTTGTGGAGCTAAAAGGGGAAATCATCCTTGAAACAAGACTGGCATATATCCTTACTGTACTTCAAGACTAGAGGTCTAGACAGGCCTCCCTCAGTGCTTTTAATTGGGATATAAATCCAAAGTTATTAGTGACTGTACTCAGCTTTTCTCTTTGCTCTCCGTTAATCCTAAAACAAAATAAAACCCATGTGGATGTCGATGTTCAAACAAGCATCACAAGAGTTAAAGGTCTTTACAAAGTCAGCCACTGATTTATTTTCAGTGAAGCAGCTGCAGGTTTTGCCTGATTAAACAGATTACAGCAGTGATTCAGTTGCTCGATTTGGAGAGGATCATGCTGATCAAACCGTCCGAGGGTATTTTTGGTGACTTCTGTCCTAAACCACACAAAAACATGCAGCTTCTCCTTCTGTGTCACACGTTTGTCTCGGCTGCTCTTTGAACAAATGTTTTGTATCTGCATGAGATGATGAGATCATTGCGAGAAATTTGCACACAGTGAATGCTGGATCAGATCTTTTTTTTTTTTTTTCTCATCGCTGCACATTATCTGGGTGTCATGACACTCGTCCTCCAGAGCTGTAACTCTGGAGAGTCGTACAGCGTGTCTTCCAAGAAGTTTAAAGCCAGTATAGATTTTCTAACAACACGTCGCCTCAGGCTGTGCTCCATTTTTAAGTCTTCCAGGAGGGAAAGCCTGAACGTGGGCTGAGGTCGCTGAGAGACAGCGCAGAGGTTCTTGTTGAGCTGCACATGTCTGAAATGCATTAACCAAACACAATAAGATTTTTATTTATTTTTTTGTATATTTGTTTATTTCTCTTGTGTACACATGCAGTATACGGTATACTGTATCCGGCTGTTGGTTTGTCCTGCGTGCTGCAGCTGTTGGGTAGAAAAGACATCCGAATCAGAGAGACCGACCTTCAGATTCGCAGATCCTGACCTTTCTCTTCATAGACCTTTAGGCAGCTTAAGTAAGTGTAAATCCTCCGCAGCCCTGTTAGAAGTTCCTGCCTGGCTCAGCTGGCCGAAAGACTCCCGCCTTCCTCAGCTACCTTCGCTGAGTGTTTAGTTGTGTTAAGTAATCTATCGGCAGTTTACAGTCTTTCTGTCTGACTTTCAGATGAGCAGGAGGAGAAAAAAAGGACGTTTGGTATACAGTTTGCTCATGCATCCATATTCTTGCCTTAAGTTGCATTATAGCCTTTTATGTGTATATATTTAGCTATTTTTCTATATCATTTACTGTACAACCACCTTCCTGGGGGGGTTAACAGAAGCAGATTGTTTCCATGGAGTCAGTCAGCAGTGGGCTACAACTTTAACCCTCTGCTTTTTAGTCTATATTTGTTTACATAATTTTTTTTCTGACAAGCTGACACCATTAAAGGTCTCATATTTGCCTCATATGTCGCCCTCCGTGTCCCCGCTTCAACTCTCCAAGTCTGAAAACCCGTGGTCAGAAGATACTCTATATACGTTACGCTGTAGCATAAATAGAAACATGGGGTTTTCTATTTATGTCAGTACTTGAATGAAACCAGACACTGAGCCTTACATTGTCTCTGGCCTCATGTCAGTGCTCACTAGTTCAGTGGCTTTTGTTTATATTAGCACTGCTGCTAGAAGTTGTAGTAGTGAGATATTATTGTTGATTATTAATTTTTTTAAATTGCAAAAATCTCACACTTGTCTGGTCTGTCACTAGTTATTGATTTCTTTAGTTTTTCAGCATATATCACTCTTTTTGAGATTTGTTCGTCGTCTTTCTACCACAGTATTGACAACCAATAATGTGCCTATCAAATTTATATTAACAGTTAATTCGTAAAAGTCTGTATTTGAGGAAACCTGAAAAGAATATTGTAATTTTTCAAAAACTTTTAAGAGAGTACAAGCTGCGAAAATCCAATATCCTCCAAATACACTTTTCCCTGACGTTCTTAATTCTTCAGCAGCCGTCCTCATGATGTCCTCCTGTCTTGCAGGGGCGTGGTGCGAGTGGACATTAATCTGCAGGATGTTGATATCGACCAGTGCTCCACCGACGGCTGGTTTGCTGGAACCCATCGATGCAACCTGACCACTATGGAGGTGAGTGTGTCGAACGTGCGGATTAGACACAGGATTGATTTGCTCTGGAAAACTGAACTGTAACGTACACGCGTTCAGTCACATGTCCACGAGGCAGTAAATTGAAAAGCACTAAATCTGTACTGTTTTGTGATGGATGGACGGTGATCTGATTCTTCTTTAATGGCACTGTTACGACCTGCTACCACTTAACTAAACACTATAGGCTTTTAAATTTATGTGCATGAAAATGCCTTTTTAAGCATCTCTTTTCAGCTTATTTAACTTGCTTCCAAAGCAGATCAATATTTATCTGCAAAAACTGATAGTTACACTTATTTTTTGTGTTTTTATTAAAAGAAATATATACAGTGATAGTTATATCTCTTTGTAAAGAATAACCTTATGAATTTATCCTTGTCAAGGATGTGAAGAAGTAAGTTTAGGTCACTGCACCTGCACCTCGTCTCTCAGTTATTACCTTATTTTTTTTATGAAATATGACGCGTTTGTCTCTTGAAACCGAATGCACAGCTTTGCGTGATACTTAGTGGACAAATGGGTTCAATTGGGCCCATTAATTTGTAGTTTTTTGTAGTTCACCATCATCGTTTTACTCATTAGTCAGCTAGCAGAGATACAGTCTAAAGACTTGGTTCCTAATCTCAAGAGTCTGTCTACAAGGTCAAGAAGTAAATGTAATTTAAAATGTAAGTGATGTGAATGTTGGAGAGTTGGACACTGGCAGGAGAAAATAGCCCCGGCAATTTTCATACAGATGAAAAATAGCCTGTCTCAAGGTCCTGGAACATGTAGGCTGAGCTCGTGGAGAAGATGATAAAACTCTCAGCGCTCTGCTATTTTTAAGACGATAACCACATCTCATATTCTGAGATGGGGAAACTTTGAAGCTGAGCCAAAACAGTAAAGTTATGGAACCAGACAGTTAGCTAAAAGATGCTATAACGCGTAATAGCGGGTGATAATTCTTTGTGAGTTTGTCACTATGGGTGACCTGTTTTACTGTATATACAAATAGATTCTTTGTTGGTGTAAATATTTTGATCATAGCTGCTTTTATGGATGTGCATTCCCTGAAAAGAAAAATTAATTGAGAGAAGCTAATCTTCTCCGCTTCCGTCAACAATTAGCCGTTAGCTTAGCAACCTGTAGTACCATGTTATAAGGGAATTGGCAGCACAAACTTTTAAATTTTTTTTATTTTTTAAAATCACTAATTATTAATACCATTGTAACCTTTCTGCTGTGTAGCTACGGTAGCAGCTAGCTCGCTGGTCGATGACTTCTTACCTGCTGTTTCAGCTCCATCGTTAAGAGTGATAGATTCTGAAGAGGTGCTGTAGATCAGACTGCTTCATAATGCATGTGATGTAATGGATTGCACTGAGCCTCTTTGAATAATTAATCACTCTCTTTGTCTGAGTACTTCCACCTCTCCATGGACAGTCGATGGCAGAGACATTTGACATAGTGTGTGTGTCTCTACGCGTGTGTGTGTGTGTGTGTGTGTATATGTGTGTGTGTGTGTGTGTTGGGAGGCAACAAGACGACAAACACATTGTTACTGGTATAGATTTTTAGCTTGGTTTACAAAATAATGATCTCTGTGTGCTTACAGTGCAGGAGTGTGTTAGGAGGATGCTTGCTCACAGCTGAATGATGAAAGCTGTCGTGGTCATGGCATGTTGCAGGATACGTCTTGTCTTGCATGACAGCTTTATCATGAGGGAGTGCTCATTACCATCATATGTGCTAGAGAAACAACATAGATAGGGAGAGGTACAGAGGGAGGAACATACATTGACCAACACTGATTTCAACCTAGTTGTTATCTTTTGTGAACGTGTATGGCGGAGTTTGTATCATAATTCATAAATAACACATGATCCCCCTCACATAATATCAGTCTTGCACAAATAGGAGTTACAGCATGCCATCTTCGTATCCGTTACAGCTAACAACCTACCTTCCTGGCCTTAGAGTGCACAACCAGGTAAATCAGAGGTGATGTGGGAGGCTGTTGTTTCACTAGCTATGAATAGAAAGCCCAACAGCGGTGTAATCAAGTCTTGTAGGGCTGTATCTGTGTGGTAATGTGATAAAAACAGCATTGAGAGGGATGCCCTGCATTTGCAAACAGGGATTCATTTAGTTTTATTGCTGTATTTTTTCCCAGTCAGGTATTCCCTCTGCATGTGCACAAATTTGTCGGTTAATGGGTTTCTTTGGGGCCATTTAAATAAAAAAGACAATCATTTCAAGCTGCTATAGATCCGTGTTAAGAGTCGTTTCTTTGTTTTATTGGAAACAAAGCAGTTGTTTTAGTTGGTGTTGGAGCAGTTTAGTTACTGAAGTGTTTCATTGACGTATTCGCATTTCCATTCCACCCTCGGATGCTCTTTACAACAGCATTCGCAAGCAACACTGCACCTTCCGCTTGGACTCCGCATTATGTTTTGCATGCGCAACTCCGTCAGGATTTATCCAACATCTATGAATTCCTTTCATCACACATCCACTGTTGTTTTCCTTCGTCTTAGCAGCGTTTTTTCTATTATTATTTATTTATTTAAGTGCCACAATTCCAGCGATTGGATCTGACAAAATGCAGTCGTTCCAGTCAGCCAGTCAGTCAGCCAGTCAGAGTCGGCTCCCTGGCCTCCCCTTACATGCTGCCTCTCAAGCTGCTGTTTGCCCAGCCAAGCATGCAGGCAGCCCAAACTTAGATGGAGGCAGATGCTATGGATGACTGATTCACCAGGCGAGCAGAGAAAGGCGAAACAAAACGAGGTTCGGACCGTTGACGAGAAAAATACAATAACCCAGCAGCGTGGCTATTCGACACCCGGCGATGCAGTTTTAAAACCCAACAACTGTTGTACAGTTTTCCATCAATCTTTCCCCACTAATTGTATTTACAAAACCCCTTTTTATTTAATTTTTTTTCCCTGTGCTGCCATAGTCAATCTAAGCTAAGAAAAGTCACACCCAAACCCAGTAAGATTTCAGATCTGTAGCGTGATATGTGTGAGTTTGTGTGAAACTTAGGAGCCTGTCAGAGCGGAGATATATACCATTTCCATGTTGTTGTAAATCAGCCGTTTCTGCAAATAGGTACTGTATATATTACCATCAAATTACAGGAACTTGCATGCAGTGGAGAAAACCAACCAGCCCACGCTCCTGTCCAGGACAATATATAGTAATCAATGTTATTATCAGCTCTGACTGCAGACGGGTCGCTGCATGATTTAAGCTGAGAGCAAACATTGTATTTCTTTGATTAAGTACACGGCTCTGACTTATACCAATCATGCTGAATCTAGATAAATCATTACATAGCCAAACATGGAGCCCACGGATTATCAGCTACAATCTTGACATAATTTCCCGCTGAAGAGGTGTATACATGCTGTTTGAGGTTTGACGTTTTCTCGTCTCTCATCTCTCACTAATGGCACTTCCATTAGTGTGTTTCACCGTTCTTCAAAAGTCGAGGACTTTGCCGCCCTGGGGGCACCTTTCATACGAGAATGTGGCTGTGGATGATGATGAATGTTTCAATCAATTAGCTTATTGCTCAGAACAAGTGGTGGGACCCTGGGGGACTGTAGCCCGTGAAAGGCAGTGACACATAACCTGAATGATTACTCCAGCTGGCACGACAAGGACTCCTGACTCTGCGCTGTTTCTTGTCGAGGGCTGCTGAGTGAGAAGAGCGAGGGTCAATGTATAGAAGTGAACATTTCAACGTTTGATCATAAACACAGGAAAGTGCTGTGAACTTTTAACTTTATCGAATGTTTGCAGTGGTGGGGATGACGATGTCACTCCACCGCTTCGGTCATGATTGAAATATCTCAACAACTATCGGATGGTGTGCCATAAAATTTGGTGCATTCATGGTCCCCCAGAGGACGAATCCTTTGGTGACCCCTGACTTCTCCTTTTGCACCATCATGAGGTCGACATTTGTGATTTTGAGTGAAATATCTCAACAGCTGCTGGATGGATTGCTATGAAGTTAGAAAGGGACATTTCTGTCAGAATGAATTGTAATAACCTGAGTGAACTGACTTCTATCTAGCAACATGCTTATGTTTTCCTTTTGCATTTAGAGCTAATTAGCAAATATTTGCATGCTAACAGGCTAAGCTAAGATGGTGAACATGGTAATCATTGCATCCGGTAAACATCAGCAAGTTAGCATTGTCATTGTGAACATGTTGGTATGTGAGCTGCTCAGTTGCCTGACAATAAAGTACTGATTCAGTTTTCAGAATACATTTATGAAAAATTCACTTTGTAAAATGTATTTTTTGGATTCAAACTTTTTCAAATTTGAAGCAGTACAAATCGAAATGTCAGTCATTGGAGCATTAAAGCTAACAACTGCAAAGGTCTGACTGTCCACTCCAAAACACTTTGTTTGGACGACACCCACACACATGCACACACACACACACACACACACACACACACACACACACACACACACACACACACACACACTCAAAACCACTGCATGAAAGCGGGACGTTTGATGTTGTTGGTGTGGTTTATTTCTGCCTCTCCGCTGCTGAAAAGCTGAAGTGGATATTCCAGCTCTGTCTGTTGAATCACGGTTACATCTTGACCTTGGTTCTCAAGGTTGTCCTGGCCCAGCCCGCTATCATCTCAATCACACGCTGATTTCTCCGCCGTGTACCTTGTGCTGCTGAATTAATAACGCCATCAGTGTTGAACAACTGCCGCCGCCTCCTGCTGCGTCTGCTCTCACCCTCCGCCTCTCATTCTGGTTTTTTACTTTCTCTGCCTCGCTCTTACTTGCAAACAGGCAAGTGTGCACCGCACACAGTTGTTGTCCTCTTTGTTAGGACATAATTTTAACTTGCGTTCATTCCCTGGAGGCTGACCCGAGCTCAAACCATGAACACTACTGTATATTCCTGATTCCAACACTTCTTCTAGTCCAAGCCCATAAATAATTAACCCGGTAGAGACCACATTTTGATTGTTTTTGTCCCCATGAGACTGTTCATTTTCATTCCCACAATGTTTGTATGCAGTCAGTCTTCACCCTTAAAACAATCTGTTTACCTTGTGGGGACCAGCATTTCTCCTCAGGTGCACAAGCAGATTTTTTTTTATCCCCAAGATGTCAATGTTTGTCAACCTGAGTTTTGTCCCCTCTGTAAGACTGTGTGTATTTGACTGAAGAGATTTACATTTGTGTCCCTGCAGTGTAACTAAAATAATTATTTTCTTTATCAATCGATTATTTATTCTAACTATAAAAACATCAGACAATAGTGAAAAATGCTTGTTATAATTTCCATACAGCCCATTGATGTCATCTTCAGGTGTCTTGTTGTTTAACCAACCAAAGATATTCAGTTTCCTACCATAGATAACAAAGGGAAGCATACACATATGAACAGGTATGACAGGGGTAAAAGAAAGAAAGAAAGAAAAACAGATGATTGGCATTGACCCCAGTGGTGACCTACAACCTGAGCCTTTCATGTCGTCACGCATTGTTTCTGTGATTTACATCTCATTGTCTTTTGTCCTACAATCTTTACTTTGCAGCTGCCTTCAATTTAGAAAGATCAGACAAAGGCCGTGTATTGTATTGGCAGCCATGATAACAAGTCCTTTATCCGGACGCCAGTGGCTGCAGAGAAACATGCTTTTCCACGACGCCGGCACAAAGAGCGTAATGTACAACTGCCGGCACCTCTTTTCCTTGTTTCGCTTCATTCACTTAACCTAAGAAAGACATGTGACGCGCTGAATTGATGGGATTCATTTTTAAAACACTTTGAAAACAGACTGCCACGCTGGAATTCATTCATCAGCGTGTCACAGGACGAAGATTGATTGGAGCATCAGAAATGTTGCTTCATTTGCATGCAAAGGTTGTAGGCCTCATTCGACCCCATAATGAGCTGTTAGAAATCATTTTCTGTGAGAAACTGACTTTTCCAAATGGTGGATTCACTGAAACGCTATTGCCAGTATTCCCTTAATGAAAAGCACTCTGGGTACAACATTAAAAGCAATAACACATGCTCTTAAATGTTATATTCATATTTACTTTATATAATTAAATGCTTTTGAACCAGTTCCTCATCTGAGGGTAAGAATGTGTCCCAGAGTTTTCCTATAAAAGGACCTTCCTTCTGTTTCAGATTGAATTGAATTTAAATTATTAATTTCTTGAAACTTAAGCTAACTGTTAATTACTGTCTTTTCTTGCAAAAAGGAGAATAAGAAGTGCGTCCTTGTTAAATATTAAGCGATGAATATCAGGGGACGGCTGCACAAAATACATTAAGTTAAGTCTTACTTAGGGTTTCCTTAAAATAAAAACTTAAGATTGTTCATTTAAGTATTTAAAGTGTTCTCCTAATCTTGTTCTTATACTTAAGGAAAGTTGGATCCCTCTACTTTCCGCAGCTTAATGATTGCCCTATAGTTTTATGCCATATGATCTTTCCGGTCAGTTACACTCGAGGTATTTCACAGAGTTTAATCGCCCTTATACGTCTGCTGAACACTGTGGTGAAGTTCCTGTCAAAACAACGAGAGAATGAGATTTCACATCTTTAATGTTACCGGCTTCTTAAAACTTACGGTGTTCAAGGAATTGATTTTTTATTTTCATTTTTTAATGTACCGATTTGCTGTGTTTTCTTCAAAGTCATACACACGAATTCTTCAGATAACGCATAGTTTCGTGTCACATCCAAACACGTCACTCTTCACTGTAGGACTTGATTTTTCACTCGACATGCCGTCTTGCTCAGAAAACTCCCCGAGTCCCCCGCTTGCAATGTGATACATTAGCTGAGCAATGGTGAGTAACGTTTATCTGCTTGTTTCTCTGACAGCTTCCCCATCCAAGTGTTCCCTCTACACTCGTTCGAGAAAAAAAGTGCTTACCCCTTCATCTGTGAGGCCTGGCCGCCGTAGTCGCTGATAAAAATAGCAGTCTTTTTAGGATCTTGGGAATCCCCACTCCTACCCCCACCCCCCCTCCCTGCCCCCCCCCTGTTAGAAACACAACAGGGATTCCCATGAGGAACCACGTGTCAAGAATGGTTTCACACCAAGCCCATGACCCTTGCAACCAGCTGATCTCGCTGCAGCGATTTGGGTGGAGAGAGAGGGCTTGAAGCATCCTAATTAACTACGTTCCTTGCTACGTTGCCTATTAGAGTATGTTCAGGAGCCTATAAATAGGGTAATTGCTAATTATCTACAGTGATCGCACCAAAGCTGTGATTATGCTTCAGAGCTGATAAGGGTGCTTGATAGGAAGGAAATAGAATACTGCTGTGCACCAGCAGACTTAAATTCACCCTTCAATTTTAGCAAATCCTTTTGTGCTGGGTGAATTACGCAGCATTGTAGTGATTAAGCTGTCTCAGTCATCCAGGTCACGCTTGTCCAAGAAGGGTTGCATCGAGAGACTGGACTTGGTTGTAGATGAAGACATTTCACCTCTCATCCATCTACAGCAAAGCCTCGATTCAACCCTCCTCGGGTAGGAAGTAAGATCTACTCAGGGAAAAAAAAGAAAAAAGGCAATAAATGTGGATTTCTTTCCACTGTAGAAAGAAAGATTAATGAGTTTCTCAAGGATAAAGAGGGATGTAGATACGTCTGCAGCATGGCAGATGGATGGACTGATACATCTTGGAAACAGTTTGTAAAAGTTTTCATTGTTGGAGCCTCCTCTCTTCTGATTGGCTCACCGACCTGTTGTTATTAGAGCTCCGGAGAAAAGCCTGAGAGAGGAGATGTAAAACTACTCTGAGATTTTTAGGCATTTTTGGTTCTTAAAATCCACAAATATACAGTATCTAAAATATGGGACCTTTAAATGTTTTTGTAGCAACACAAACAGTAGCATGTCATGTCTGGGTCACAATACTTGAGAATATTTTTTATGTAACACTTCCTGTTTCATCATTCAGTACCCAAAAAAAATATGCTGTCATCCAAGGATACATGTTACTCATTTTCCAATACATGAAACCACTAATATACAAAATTCCCATTGGACACAGCGACGATGCTCCGTGTCCCGCGGCCCGGCCTCCTCAGGGTTGTTGGAGATGGAAACATCAAGGCTGCGGGCTGTTGGCCATATCGCAGAGGGACGATAGATCACAGGACACTTCTGGTTTTAACGTTGGCTCCCGGCCCTTGGCAGTGCAGAACCTTCCTTAACCACTGTCCCGCTAATTGGCTCTGTGGATAATGGTGAAACTCTGAATTTACATGGAAACACTTTGAAGACTTGAATACACTCGCCCCCGGGCAAAGTCTTACATCCGCTCTGCCCAGCTGCAGCAGCAGCAGCAGCAGCAGCACACCGTAAACCGAGGCAGAAAGCAAACACTCGGTCCAGGGAGGATGGGAAAAGAGAGGAATGTAGAGGTAACATTTGTCTAGGGACCCATGAGATTGGATGTAAAATGAGCACAGCAGCGTGCTTACAGAGGATAGAAATAGGCAAAGAAAGAGCGCGGGACACCGACAAAAAGATAGAGATTAATAGCGGCTATGTTTACTGTCACAGAAGTTACCTGGCTTCACCCTGCTGTCTACCCAAGGTGCTTAAAACAAGACGGGTTGGAACATCCATCCGTTTTACATCACTTATTTGGATCCAGGTCACGGTAGCAGCAGCTATAAACATGATGGCCCAGGCATCCCTCTCCTCTGGCACATCCTCTCGCTCCTCCAGGGAGATCCTGAAGCCAGTTGGGATATATAATCCCTCCAGTGTGTTCTGGGTCTGCCCACAGGGTCTCCTCCCAGCTGGACTTGTCTAGGAATGTCTCCACAGGGAGGTATCCAGGAGGATCAGATGAAAGAGTCGTCAGTCCTAGTCTGAGCTTCTTCAGGTGTCTTGGCTTGCTATGGAGAATCTGAGATGTGAACAGGTTATTAAGGATGGAATATTTAACTTTTTCCCACATTCAAAGGGTAGTTTGTGTATCGAATAAAAAATGACACCCTTAGTCTGAACTATGAACTCACAAACGAGAAGAAAAATGGTTATTTGCAGTTTGCTGTATATGAGGAGAGTCGAAGTGTAGGGTCAGCGGACCGTCCTTCATCACCCGTGACACGTTGCTCCCCGGTCGCTTCTCTGAGGATGTCTTAAAACTTTGTGCACGATTACGCTCATATGCGTATGAGTGGTGTGCGTCTATTTTGCCGGCCACTGCAAGTTGCGAGAGTCAGCGTTACTGTGCATTTTATTTGTGTGTGCAGGGAATAAATATGTGCACGGCCAGTTCACTTTGACACTAACATAAGCTGTGAAAATGATTATGAAAGCAATATCCCAGCGGCGTCTGTTGTGTGCACTAAGGAGCTGTATGTGTTTACTTGTCCCAGCTTGATGGCAATGTTAAGCTCCCTCTAGGCCCGAGTGTTTATCTCACTGGTGTTTAGGCTCTGGTCTTTGGACGGCGCCCAAAGCGAGGCCCAACTGCCCGGGCAGCTCTGCTCCGGCTAACTCCTGCTGGTTGACCTCGTTTAAAGGCCTGGCTGGCTGTCTCGCTGTCCCTCTGAGCGCAGACACACAGCCATCCAGCTCTCTGCAGTGTCTCTGCTCTCACTGTGTATAGGCTGTGTCTGTGTGTTTTTGTCTGTATGACTGAGTGAGAGCGATGCGCAGGGCTGCAATTCTGGTTTAAGCCAGACCCAGGACCAATTTATTTATCCCAGTCCCTGCTTGACATCTTAAAAAAAGAAAAAAATCAGTACGATCCCAGCCTGAAGCAGATATTTTGACGTCAAAAGTCTCCCTGCATTCCCTCTTTCTGTCACGTTCACTCTCGCCCTCTCTCTCACACACACAGCTTCACACAAACCGTGATATACTTTTCACGGTCTTGCTCCTCTAACTTATGGGCCCATCCATCATGAAGCATTAACTGGTGAACCATTGGGACCTACTGTACTCTTTATATTCTCAATGACAGGCAGTTAGTCAGAGGACAGGGTTAGGTTATGTCATTTACTTAATATAAGACTTAATACACTTTATAATGCACTTTAATGTGGTAATTCTTTTTCTCCACTACTACTTCTGGACATGCAGCGAGTGGCCGTCCAACCAGGAGTTTATTTATTTGTTTAGATATAGTTGTGGATTTTGGGATATAGTAATAAACTAGAAATAAAATTCAACCATTCTGAGGGTACTTTTTGGACAGCTCCTATATTATATTATCTTAATGTAACACAAGCATTTATTTCATTTATTTATTTACAAATTTCACTGGGCCAAGTGTCATGGAAAGAATCGCAACAGGGTGTTTCAGTGTTTAACACAACATGTACAGCGCGTCGTGTTTTTCTCTCTCCCTTTAAAACAAAACCAGCTTGTCGTCTAATTTCCCTGGTGCCTTCACACAGATCCTGAGCTGGCAGTTTACAGCACACTGCACACACGCATGCAAACACTTGCACAGACACAACTGCACTGTATGTGCAGAGTAAATTGCCCTCCAGCCAAGTCTTCTCCTTCTAACCTCCTTTCTGTGCATCCTATAGTTCAATCTGTAATTACTGGATGATAAGCTTTCCTCGGGGTTTATGTTGCACTCTGTAGGATCATTGGAAATATCTACAGAGGCCTATTAGTGGTTGATTAGGCACTGTGCTGGACCGGAAGAGCGTGGGCTTATTTGAGAGAGAGGGAGAGTCCTCGGCAGGCCCTAATTAGCCTGAAGAATTGAGCTAGCTCCTAGTTTCCTGGTCAGGTGGAAGACGCCTGGCCTCTGCATCAATTAGTGCTGCTCTCGGAGTTGGTTTTTTATTCCCCTGCCTCGTGTCACAGAGGGGTGATGGAGGAGAACTGCTGTGTTTGATGTCGGCAGAAAGAGAAAAAACGAAGAGCGTGTGCAGTCGTTCCCGCAGCCTCGTGTACATTAATGCAATGATGCACTGTAGATATGTAGCTACATTGAATTTAATCTGTATCTCATGATGTAATATCATGCACGAGCCACGGCTTAAATTTAGCTCGGTTTGACATCTGTCACACACGAGTACACGACACAGTAGAGGAAATGTATTTTCCAAAATAAAACCTTTCATCAACCACAAAGAAAGTGACACTGCTGCACCAAATTGAGTAAATAAAAATGTCCCAGGCTTCTCCATGCTCAAAGCTAATCCACATTCACTGTCAATGTGGAGTTCAGAGGTCACACAGTAGGGTCAGGGTCAATGGTATGGCTCCCAGAATAGCCCCCAAGTTATAACGAAAAAAAGGGAGCCAATAATTGGAATCTAGTAGCCATCACTCAAACAGCACCACCAATAAACTACAATGACTATAAGATGGTCTGCTTCTAAATTCTTAGTGTCATCTGGGGTCAAACTAATTCATTCTATCAAATACAGCAAAATGAATATGAATGAAAGTAGAGTGATTCACTTCCCCTCTATTTACAAAAACATTACAAAATTAGATGGCACAGAAAGATTTAGAAAACATATTAAAATGTATATTATAAAGTCTATACCCATGGTAAAAGAGGAGGCATTTAGATTTCACTGATTCTATAATTAAAAAGGCCAAAAGTATGTGGACACCCAGCCACCCTCTCTCCTCACCTCCTGTCATCTCTCTACTGCCACTTCCCATTTCCCCATCCAACATTTTAGTTACAGGCCTGTCCTCAAACTTTTGGCACAAAGTTGGAAGCACACTATTGTGTTGAGCAGTGGCTCACAGGAGGAATCTGAGGGTAAGTGAGATGATTCACAGGATAGGAAAGGCAAAAAAAAAAAAACGTAGCAGAATGTAGTTCAGTTATACAAGATGTGTTTTTCTGTTTTTTCTAATATCTAGTTTTGCACATTTAGCCACGTAGAAATAATTCAAATGGAACAACCTGGGTGGATTTTAAGGGGTCACTAGATTTCCCTTAATTGGAATTATAAAGGGTGTTGTCCAAATTATGAGAAACAGCCCCAGGTGAAGAGTAAACACTGGGACCGGGGTGTCCGTATACTTTTGGCAATGTTTTATTCCCTCCTCTACTTACTTCAGATCAGTGCAGAATTGGGGTTCTGGTTCCTGCTTTGTCACCAAGACAGCATTAATGATTAAAATCTGATTTCATGTTACAAACAGCACTGGTGTAAGAGATTTCATACAAGCCAGAGACAGAGAGAGAGAGAGCGAGAGAGAGACAGAGAGAGTGAGTGTGTGTTGTGTCTATTTCTGAGTCCTGCGGCCTGGTGTAAGTGCTCTGTTGCAGGCAGACCATGCTGGTCTGACAGCGTGACGCACTTCGATAAAAAGGCTCTCGCTCGCGGTCACACACGTCACCATGGCAATTAGCATGTCAGAGTGTGTGTGTGATTGACAGCCGCCACAGCTGGGATGTAAACAACAACGAGCGGTGCTGGTGGGGAAACCTGGGGTGCCGGAGACACCGCAGTACAAACTCTGGGTGTCTCTCTCACATGTGACTGTCATAAAGAATGAATGATGTAGATTGCATTTACTTACCTCCACACCCACAGGTGATGTGGGTGACACCATCATGTTACAGTTAAATTATCAGTTTTAAAGGGCAACCATGTCAGACCTTATCAGAAGCAACCGTTAGAGACTGTGTGCAGTCAAACGCATTATTCCCAATCATATAGACCTAATTAATTATCAGTTAATTCGATGTGATTTCTGCTCTCTGCCAGCACAGTTGACGCCTTCAGCTCATTATGGAAAGAACAATATGGCCGCCCGAGTAGCTATCAACAGAACATCATCAAACATAATTAATAGCATATGTCAGGCATATAGAAGTAGGTCACTGCCTGTGTGTGCTTTATTCAAACTAGTAGGTTGTCTTGCAATCAGAACAGATGTAGCTGTATGTTGTGTATATTTGACTGAAATCTACTGTAAAGTATCATATTAGACCTATATAGTATTTTATAATGATGCTGGTTAAGTTTCAGAGACCAAATGGTTAATAGATTAATAAACAAAATAATTAGTAAAAATTAATCAATAATGAAAGTAATCCTTGTTTGCAGCCTTATAAAACAAGTTGGATGCATTTTCTTTAAGACCTACATTGTTTACATCCGTGTTTGGGAGCATGCAGCTTCTTTCCTCCTTGCATCTTGTTAAACTGTGGAATAATATGACGCTATTGGGAGGAATGTGAATCACATTGCTCACATACTTGCACTTATAGCAGTCAAAGATTCCCCAGGGTATCTTTAAATTGGCTCCTTTATAAGATTAAAAAAAAAGTATTTTCATTTTTTTTTTTTAATTAATATTTTTGGGAGAACTTTCTGTGAAAAGAAACTAACTCTAAACAGAAATATTCATGCAGCCCCACTACTACACGTCCCCTCACATCCTCAGAGACAGGTCTGGTTCAGAAGCTTCATTTTATGGCCCATTGATATGAGTCTGGCTCCAGGCTGGACCGCTGCCGCTGAGATCACATGTGACTGATGGCAGGTAGCTGGGAGGCAGGGCTGCGCCGTCTTGGCTGCTTCCCCGTTCAACATAGTCCACGTCCGAGTCGTCGCATCAATCACCGCAGCAGGCAGGAGTGCAGGATGCACTGCCAGGGCTATTCCTGGCTCTCCCTGTCACACACATGAAAAATACACACACAGACACGCACACACACACACACACACACACACACACACACACCTGTCTTTGGCTGTTTGTCCTGGTGTCTCTGTGCGGTGGGCATATTAACAGTGGCAGGCAGTAGCTGCAGCATGCTCCACCTGTCCTGAGGAGACAGCTATTGCGAAATCAAACATGAAATCAGTTACCTGACTCACGTTGCAACACAGTGCTCATTTAAAGCTTTTTTTATTTTTTTATATGAAGGAATGCACATGTCAGTAGTTTAAATCAAACTGAGTGGACCATCTATTCTGCACATTCTTCCTATTTGCACAAATAACATGTAGCCCACACTTTGACACCCACAGGATGTGTTGAATTACAGCTGCCTGTTGTAAACTGTTTCCTAAGCGGTCAGTGAGAACGACATTCAAGGTTATTGTTCTTTTACATTACACAAAGTATTTTGCCCCATTGTCGATATGAGTGATATAATCTGATGGTGGACATATTCAAAACATCTTTATATATGATATATTTTAAATACATACAATGAAAAAACTCTTGTCTTTTAGGTGGTGTAGGGATGACACACTGATAAAGTCGAGATGGGAAAGTGCACAGGTTTTACGATCTTAAGATCAAAAGGATCCTTTTCAAGGCAGTCAAGGAGGAGGCGTCTCCGACAGATTACTGTAGTGCCACTTTAAATGCTTCGTTCTCCTCGGTGGAATTTGTTTGAGGAACTTGTTCGCTGAATAGTAACCTGGTAATTACCTTGTGCTTTTGAGGCCCGGCCGACCTCTCCAAGGCTTTGACTGAAGGGGGGGGGGGCTACACTCTCTCAGACTGAAAAACACATTCAGACCTCACCAAGGACCTTGAGAGACAGTCAGAAATAGCTGCCTCTTAAGATGTGCAGAGTCCAGTCCGCTGTGAAGAGCATCACAGTGACTGGTGCTTCATTTAGACACCGCCACTGGCCTCGCCTCGAGATCTCGCAGTCAGGTCACAAACACTTCATAGCGTGTCAAGTGTCAGCTGAAGTACCGTTGCTATTCTGGGCCCTTCGTTCGTTCCTTGGGATTCATAAGTCATTATCATCTCCGCTTAGAAAAACTTGCTCACGTTGTGTGGGGGGGGGGGAGAAAAAAAAAAGAAAAGAAGAAGACTGTTATATAGTTTGAGAAACAGAGAACGAGTGAGAAAAAATAAATTGAAGGTTTGTGTCAATGACCTGAATGTGTTCCTACAGAAGAGAATATGGAATCTCATTTCCCATAAGAAATCGAATTAATGGTTCCGCTTTAATCATGCAAAGAAGTCTGTTCTTAATTTAGACATTAATTATATCTTGTAATTTGGCAAGCAGCACGCAAAGTCTGCCCATGGCTGCCCCCCGACACCCCTTGTGTTTTTCCTGAGCAGCCCTCAGTCTGTTTCCTATCAGACTTTCAATCGAATGGAAGAGGCTTCGCTAATTTAATATTGAACGGCGAGAAGGCGCGAGGAATCTCACAACTTAAATAATTATTGAACCCTTGTCCCTCTCACAAAACATTTGATCTCACACCCTGCTCACTGAATTTCAGCTACAGCCTGTACTTTTGGTTTAGTGTTGGCATATTTTAATTGCTTTTTTTAAAAAATATTTATGGTTTCTTATCAGTCAGTTTGAAATCCTTTCAGTGTTAATGTTGGATTTAAGTGGCTTATTTATTATCAAGGAAATACGAGTATAAATTGCATTTTCTCGTCTTTGTGTCGTTGATGTATATGTTTGTTTGTTTTCTTCCTCCTCACAGTGTTTGCCGATCCACGGTCATGGATTCGTCTTAGACAAGTACAAGTGCCACTGCAAGAAAGGATTCTACCACCCCAACAGAGTGGCTGTCAACGGCTTTACACGTGAGTCAACGACAAATAAATGACGTTTTATTGATCACAGGTAAACAATAGTATTTTATCACTGTGTCGTTATAAAGTGCTAACCATTTTTTATATATATAATCAATTTCAGGCTCCATCAATGTGCCTGAAAGCAGATTATGTCAAGATCATGTGACACCAGGAAAACTGAACTGGCTTTGACAAAACAGTTTACACTTAAAGGGTCCACTCTGTTGATGAAGTCCATGCGGTGTGGTTGAAAGCCCTGGAAACACCTAGTAAATGAGCCTTCGGTTATTATTTTGTCAAACTGTTCTTGTTTTTATTGGCAAATACCTTAAACCCCGACAGCTGCATTATTTCCCCAGGCATCCACAAACCAACCAGTACTGTAGAGTCCTGAATAGGCACTTTACAGAAAATCTTGATAATTGATCAATAATTTAAAATAATTATTTAAGCCGAATTGCCAAAATTCACAATCAATTGATTATTAGATTTTGACACAGGGTCTACAAGATGGAAGATGGAGGACCTATAATAGTTGATAATGTGCGTCAGTGGTGCAAATTTATAACTAATTTGAGATAAATTAATTTGAGCTCGTTTCACAGAATGCTATGAGATCACCTTTCTGACTCAGCTTCAAAGTTGACCATCAGCTGTTGGCAGCAGAGCCATATCTTCACCTCCTGTATTACATTATATAACATCCCAATTTTATAACTGTGCTAATGAAAGGGACGCGTGTTACTGCCCTGTCTGTAAATTGAAGTAGCCTCGGTACCTGGGGAGGCTAATCAGGTTCAAGATGGGAAATATCTTTTTAATGGTAGTTACTTCTCCCAGTTTATTCTGTCTGCTGTGAGTTAATTAAAAAAGGCTTTTGCAGACACAGAACCCCAGTGGTTTTCACCTGGCCTCCATCACTCTCTCCGCCGTGCTTTCATTTAAATCCACTTTCCCTCCCGTCTCATCCCACTCACACCTCATACACCGTGTTCCTCTGTGTCTATCTCAGTTTTACCCTCTTCTCGCCCCTTTTTCCCCCCTCACTTCCTCATTTTTACATCGTTTTTTATTTTTTTTATTTTTACTGCGCCCATTTTTTATTTTATTTTTTTTAACCCTAAAATATTCCCCTTCATGCGCAGAGAAGCAAAAAGGCTCCACAATTTGTTCCTCAGCTTGTGCTGTTTGCTGAGCTGCGTGTTCGTGTGTGCAAGTTTGCATGAAAGCTCATTGTGTGTGTGTGTGTGTGTGTGTGTGTGTGTGTGTGTGTGTGTGTGTGTGTGTGTGTGTGTGTGTGTGTGTGTGTGTGTGTGTGTGTGTGTGTATTCGAGAGCACAATAATAGAGAAGAGAGGCAAGCCTGTTAGTGAGGCGTACTGCTGCAGTCTGGCCCACCATGGGGCCAATAACAAGCCTGTTAATCCACAAGGGGACATCCTTGACACTCCTTTGCAGAGAAAACCAGTGCAACTCACTTTCCTTTTGTCTCCCAGTGATCTTCCACTGTGGATCTTGCATATAAATACGAGAGAGAGAAGTTGCTGCATCTAAGCTTCCTCTGACTGTCACTCAGATGTTGGTGCCACAAACCAGTGAGAATGAGCTAAAGGATATGACTCACAGCTACGGAGATAAGTAGTCCTTTTGAAGGGATCAATGATGTGCAGAGTCATAGCTTTGAAAAATAGGCCAGTTTCTTTTTAAAGGCAAAAATCCCTGCAAATCTCTGAGACAATGGCTGTTTCCAATAAAGCCTCTATAAAAGCTCCATATATACGTCCACCATTTGTTATCTAGCCAACCATATGGGCATCTCTCAGGGGATTTCTAAACAAACCAATAACAAGTCCACTAGCTTCTTGCTGTCCCCTGAGTTTGGCTGGTTATTTGTTATTTTTACCTTAGTTTACCGTAAGTCAGTGTGACCAAACTCTTCCACTTGTCACTCCTTTAGGAGCAGTCGGTGGTTTAGTGGCCTTCGATTTTTATTTTTTTATTTTTTTAAGGATTTCAGCCAATCAGCTCTGTATATAGACTCCCGCATCGTCCCCGTCCTTGTCAGGATAAAATAACTGAGTGCAGACATGCCTCTCTGCTTTTTTTTCCCACAATCATCAGCCTTGTATGATATGCCGGTGACTGAACGAGGTGTAGCGGTGTTGACTTTTCATGTTCACACATATGGATCCATCTCCCGTGTGTTGACACAATGTCGATGAATCCCTGTAAGGTCAGGGAGGGATGAGCGTATATATATACTCGGGAAGCTTCAGCCTGTCATAGAAGAACTTGATCTCCTTTATCTTTTAATACAGGACTCAACAGAGCCGGAGGAAAATTCAGAAACATGGAAACTTACAATCTGTTTCTATTCTCTGTAAAAAATAAATAAATAAATAAAACTTGATGAACAAAGACTGAATTAACATTGTGGAAAAAATAGAAACTGCATGACAACATGTGATACGATATGTGTCTGGAACTGCAGATTTAAAGGTCAGAAAAGAAACAGAAAAGTTTTCTATAAGGAAAAGGTCTTGAGATGATTCACGGCTCAAAGGTGACAGTAAGTAGGATTTATTTGCCCCAGAGTCGTGTCGTTCCAAAGCCAGGACTGAAATACCACTTCAATGACACCATCAATCACATTTCAAATTCATATGATTTAATTTTATAATTGATGTTAATAGAATAAAAGTAGAAGCTGGGCATTTTAACTGTACATCCATTACTTTTAGATAACTTTTTTTCCAACCTTTTCTCAACCTTTTTACAACCTTAAAATAAATCTGCAGATGATTGTTCGCCTTGAATGTTTGGAATTAAACACCTTATTTACTCCACATTCTTCACTTTTAACAGGGATTGGGAAAAAGGGAAAAGCTGCAGAAAGCGGTCCCAACGCGGACGAGGGGTCCTCCAGCGACTGCCTGCCGTGCCAGCAGGGCTGCGCCTACTGTAAGGACGACACCCCCTGTGTTGCACGAGAGGACGGCGCTCTTCGCATGGCGGTGCTCTCCTTCCAGAGCCTGTGCATGCTGATTGTCTTCATTAGCATGGTGCTCATCTACCATTTTCGCCGGAATAAGGTAAGCGGTATGACGCGCTCATATCAGAGATTAACATATATATAGTCAGTAATAGTCAGGACTCGACTTGTTACTGAAGCACTAAGGCTCTGGTTTTTCTTTTGTATTACTGCATTAGCCATGTTCAGCTTTTAGGGGATTTGTTTTGTCACCATAAAGAGCAAAAGTTTTAGAAACTCAGCAGTGCGGACGAGAGACCTACACACATCCAATTCACCGTTACAACATCGTGTCATTGTGTGTTTGATGTTTTCTGGGCCATATGGTCATCAAAGCCTTTTGGATGAATAAATGAGCGAATCCATATGTGGGTGGTCACAATAAAGCTTTGAAATAATTTCAAACGGCTCAGACACCACAGATCAACTCAACGTCAGCACCTTGACAACGACTGTGAAAAGCACTTAACTCTGATTCATACATCAGGCCACTGACCAATTCAACTTTTACGGTTTAGACAAAGACACACAAGTTTCTCAAGATAACACATTCATATCATATTATTTATCTAATCTATCTTTATTGTGAAATGTGTCAGTGAGAAAGGTTGATTTGATTTGTAGTTTCATACTTGGCTGATGATGTCATTCATTGATCGTCCCGCTGCTCTATCACCCACACACACACACACACACACACACACACACACACACACACACACACCTGAAGACGCTGCCATTATATCAGTCCGAGTCAAACAAAGTCTCGCTCCCATTAATAAAGCAGATGAGCGTTTTAGATACTCCAGGGTTTTGTTATAATTTAGAGACCATTCATGTAATCCCCATTAATCTCGTCAAACTAAATTTAAGAGCTTAGTTTCAGAGCTCTTCACAGACTTTCTGATAAATAAAAACACTTCATTTTCTTAAACAAATTCATTTTGGTTGCAGATTTAATTTATTCTTTTCATATTTTAAACAAGATTAACATGAGGCTAGTGGTTTGTGTTGCCTTTTGTGTGTATTTTTAAACGGCTGGCACAGCTGTCCTCTGCCCTTTTGAAAGCCCCCTCAAGCATCTTGTCAATTAGAGGAGAATTCGTTGTTAAATATCTTCCACAAGAGGTGCACAGATAGCGCCTGAGATGGTGAACCCGGCTATAAAAAGTCCTCGAGGCAGGAGCTTTCATTGTGCTTTGTTCTCTTTCAACCAGCGAAGAAGAAAGCTACATTCCCTCCTTTTAAATCCTCCAGGATTATTACAATATCCTGCTGTTTTAGACTTGTTTAAACCTCCTGCAGTATGACGGGCACTTTAAGATACATATATAGATTTTGGAGATTAAAATGCTGCAAACCAACACCATGAATTATCTTCTATACTTTAAAAAAATCGGACTTTCTGCATAAGATCTTACATACATACATGAACATATAAATCAAAGCTGCTCTAATCAATGTTTTTATATAAACAATGGATCAAATGCTTAACTGTGATGTAAACTGTGATGTTTCTCCACAGGGAATTATCACCTGACTTTGAAGTTCTCCTCAGCTTTACAATGTGTTTTAGTGTCTTTCAGCTAATGTGTTTTGGTTTTAGGATCCAGTGTTGCTCCGTATTTGCTGGATGTGTAAATAAGCAACTGTTTGCTAACACGTTTGCATAATAACAAGTGTCCAAACAAATCAATTAAAGCATGTTTAAGATATGATGGATAAATTAGAGGTGTAATGTTTGTTGTTTATTTCTTTTTTGTCAGAGTATCAGAGCATCAGGTCTAGTCCTGCTGGAGGCCATCCTGTGTGGAGCTCTGCTTCTCTACTTTCCGGTATGTCACTTTCGTGTGTGTGTGTGTGTGTGTGTGTGTGTGTGCGTGCGTGCGTGCGTGCGTGCTAGCGTGCTTACGCTCGCGCAGACTCTCATCCTTTCATGTGCTCATTTCTTGACGTATTCGCTGATAATGTTCATGCCGCGCTCCTTTTGAGCATCGAAAACAAACAAAAAATTCTTCTCCTTGACTGAAGGTTGGCATTCAGTCTGACCTTCAGTTCACACTGTCGCTCATTCATCTAAAACAGAATCAGAGCTCCGAACAAAGTTTCATATCTGCAGCAGCGGCACAGAGCAGGATTGTTTGCCTTGTCAGATAGTGCAAACCTCGGTTCATAAATCAAACCGTTTGGGGGGTTTTTTGGGGGGGTTTTTTTGACAGCAGTATGGAGCTGTGATAAGCAGGGTTTTCACAGTCAAGGTGTACGTGTGATGAAACAGGACTGGCAGAGACAAACATCCAAGGGCTTGTTGGTGACCCCCTGCTAACTGTACACAGAGCTGGCCAATGAACTCAGCAGCCTGTCAACACGACCATCTGTTGACCAGCCACTCATGCTGCTTCATACGGACCGCGCTCATTCAGACCGGCGCGGAAAATAAACTCCATTAAAATTTAAATCCTTAACCTTTTGAACATTTGTCTATCCTCGACACAAACTCCATCAGACCTGCTGGTACATAATTGATTAATGACTTATCAAGCAAAAAAATCAATTGACCAGGAAAGTAAATGATCCTTCAATGAAAATGGAACCATCATGTTACACATATATTAGTACACATGCACTTTTCATACTAGCAGCCTTTTAAGGTTTTACATCGTGATAGTTTCACTTTATTCGACACTGAGATTCTTGCTCCATTTAATGCACCAAAAAATGGATGATTATAGAGTGTAATAGATCAGTTCAATTCATTATTATGTAATTCTCTACTTTAATCAGTGAAAATCAATCAGTGTAATTTTGCACCAGTAAAAAAAACAAAAACAAACAGAAACCTTGACATTGTTTACCATCTTCTGCAGCAGCTAATTATTCCTGCAGCTGACCAGACTCTGTCCAACACCCACATGCCATTGATTTACATGAATCCACCATTACGTCTTCCTCCTCGGCGCTCGGGGGGCATCGGCTAATTGCAATTTAGCTGCAATCATGTGGAGCTATATGCTTAGCAAAGCAATGCAGGCTACGTGTAATTAAAGCCAACTGATTTAGAGCCGGCTAATCAATGCCATTTGCTGCGACAAGGTCCTGGAAAGTAATAATGTTTGAAATCTTCAGAGTGAAGGTAAGCTGGGGAGTCAGGTTATCGGTTAGTGAATGAATGAATAGGAGATGATATTCCTGTATCTTGCTGTTGTGGCGATGGCAGCGGATGCTAAAAATAGAGGTTGTACAAAGGGAACCTAACTTTGTAGGTTACTCTCTAAACCCTGCCTTGTTTAGAGATTACACTTTCACTGCTGAGTGTTGGATTACTCTGTACCGCCGTGCAGAAACGGGTCGCCGTGAAACACGACTGATCTCGTTTTGATAAAACATCTCGGCCTGATCATGTGAAAACAGCATCTCCCTGCATGCCTCTGCGCGGCGCGCTAGATTGATCTCCACCCTGATGCATTTCCATGTCTCCCCTGCGAATGAGCCGCGGCTGCGAGGGTGAGACGCATCACTCCCAATCTAAATATAGATTCAGAAATATTCCACCGCCGCCGCTGCTTCTATTTTAAATAATTCCACTGTTATTAAGCAGCAGGAGATACATCTCATCCTGCTCCCATGGCATTCTGCTTTGTGGAGTAATGCAATTTTTCCCCTCCTTTTCTCTCCCGAGTGTGTCACATGCAATAACTTCAGCCACCCCCCCACCCCCCCTCCCCGCTTCTCTCCTCACCCTCCTTGCTTTGAAATGAAGGGGGAGGACGGAGGTGCAGGGAGTGCAGAAGGAGAGAGAGGCAAAATTATGGCAGTGCCAAAGCCGGCTATTTCCGTCTGGCTGTGGAGATGAGAGAGGGAGAGCGGACACACATTTGTGATTCACAATGTGATCCCGGGATTAGCTCGCCAGCCCTGCGTTTGTCTCTTTGCAGCTTCTTATTGACGCTGCTGGGGGGACCTAGAGGCGCTATACGTGGGCTGACGCTCATAATCAAGCCGGAAAAACATCCCCCTTAGTCGCGCGGGCGGTCGGACTTGGCCTCATGTCAGGCACCCGTGGTACATATCGTGGGATCGGCCCTCCTGCGGCGTCATGGTCCGAGGCTCGGAGCTCAGATTGGAGCTAAGTGACAGAGTTTGGATTGCTATTGCTACCTGTTTTTTGTTTTTCAGATGTCACCAGCCCCCTTACGGTCGGGCGACGGTGATGAATCACGAGGCGTTGCATTGTGGTGCCACCTGGTATCAACTTATCAAAAGACACTCTGATTGGTGGAAAATGCCAAAAAACTAAACAAAAAGGGGGTTTAATTAAACATGATTCTACTCATTTTGTTTAAACTGCAGCTCATGTGTCACAGTAGCTGGGAGAAGAGACAAAATCGTCCTCTTTTCTCACAGTTACAGTCCAATTACTCGTGTTTGCTTTACCCGTATCCGACAGACCTTTACTTTGAGTACGTATTCAAGAAAAAGGTTAATGGCAGGAAACAGAATAAGGCTGTGGAAATGTATTTATTTTAGTTTTTGTATGTGACGTTCAGTGTTACAGAACATTATAAACCAATAATTCAGGTTTCTCCGGCAGAACTCCAGATCAAGTTTGTCATTTATTTGATGTGTAGTCAAGGTGCTGCAGTGAGCCTGTAACAACCAGGCTATTCAAATGCATGTAAACACACCGTACGAGACTTATCTTCCTCCTCTCTCCTTCCCAACCCATCTGTGTGTGCACCAGTGCAGTCTGCCCCAGAGACGCCACTAAGTCGTCGTTCTCTCCCTTCATGCTCTCCCCCTGTGAGACATGTCACGCCTCCCGCTCTGCTGCTTGTGCATTCATAAAAGTTAACACATACGCGAAAGTGGTAATCGCCAAGTTTCTATTTTTAATTCCGCCCGCACCTTTTGTGCTGTAAGCGTCTTTGCTGCAGTGTTTTCCTCTGTTAATCCTTCGAGCGTCCTGCTCAATAAAAACCTCTTTTTTTCGAACCAGTAGTCTTAGGGGTGCTATCCCGCCCCCCTGCCCCGTCCCTCCGTCCGTGTCTTTCCACCTGTCCACTCTCAGCATTGTCTTGGTGCCAAGCTGGGGCCAAGGTGGCACTTCAGCCCAACGCGGGGCGTCGCCATGCATGGCAGGCAGGCAGGCAGGGCTTCACAGCACATCAGGGGGCTAATGAGAAACAGTATGGCCAGGGGATAATGTATCCTGACCTGACAGGCCATGAAACACAGTCTGCCAGCCATTTCTCTCCCTTGCTCTGCTCTGCCTTCCATCCAAGCTGTTCTGACACTTTCAATCTGACTTAAGTGGATCTGGAGGGTTTCTGTGTGCATTTGCAACCCCTTCTCTCTCTCCCCCCGCCTCCCCCCATCTGCTTCCTTTCCTCCCTCTGCAAAGTGCTGAAGAGTCTCCCAAAACATACGGTCACCGAGTTGAAGTTGAGGATGCACTGCTGCAGCTGGAGTGTTCCTTCTTGTCTACACGAGCCGGGAGATGGAAAAAGCAGAAGAGATCGGAAGGAGAGAGAGAGAGATAGCATCGACACATGTAGGCAGGTTATTCCCTCTCTGATACGTCCGTTTGTGTATCCCTCAAGATCTAGTTGGTGATGAGGAGGGGGGGGGATTGTGGGAGGCGAGCTCTGGTCTTCGCTGTGCAGAGGGCCAAGCTGGATGTAATTTACACCCGGCTCACCTCGGGGAGCGGCAGGAGGAGAAGAAACCATTACCTCCCTCCAGAAAGCTGCCCTTCCCGTGTGGCAGTGAGTGTCGGCTTTCATATAAAAATGGATCCATTGCTATTACAACACCCCACCTCTCCTCTGCTCCCACCACTCACCAGCGCTCCCTCCCACTCTCTCATACTGAAGGTGTTTTGTAGATTTTTAAAAAAGAAGCAGAAGAAGAAGAAGAAGAAGAGCAGGAGGATGATGACCAGAAAAAGCGGGGCATGGGCGGACCGGATGGCTGTCACTATTTCATGTCAAAACATTAAAAGTAGCACGGGAGCTTTGTTGTGACAGAATGATTCCCGAGGCTGCGCCATCCCATTCTCCACTCAGATGGAGACAGACACACTAAATGGCTGAAAGTCATTTTTCTCCCCTTTTTAGCTGGAAGCTGTTTCCAAAGAAACTGTGATAACAAAAGGCTGAAATTCAGCTCCGTCTGTTCTCCTGACTGGTGCCGGCCAACGTCTCCGGCACTCGGGCTTTAGTTGTTTTCAGATCTACAAACTGACGTGTTTATACTGCATCACAGACAGATGACTAATATATGATATTTTATTTTGACATTTTCATTCCAGTAAGTGCTCTATTAGTATGAGGTTGCGCCTCTAGCCGTCACAGCTGCCAACCCTGATAATAATTCAACATTCAAACCTTAATTTTGAAAATCTACCAGAGGCATTAAAACCATTTGGGTCACAGCATCAGTGTCTTAACTTTATTAAGTTCTGACCACATCTGTTTATAGATTAAATGAATGTGAGCAAGTTAAGTGGCGGCTACCTTCAGGTGTGATTCAGCAGGAAAATACATTTTGGGGGCTCAACAGGAAATGGCTTTATGTCACAAAACAGACAGATGAAGGTTTTCAAAATTAGTGCGAAAGTTGCAGGGCTTATGGGAAACATGGTCTAAATCCTTAAAAACATTAGCATTAACAGTACAGCACTGATATGAGATGACAAAATGACAAAGGTCTAACATTTTTTAACAGGAACTCAGAGTGATTTGTCACAACCTGGATCAAATGACCACAACTGTAGGAGCCGAATGTGTATTTCACCTGTGTTGTTTATTATTTGTTTAGGTTACAAACAGGTCTCACATCCTGCGTGATCGATAACCTGCGAGTCCCTGACCTTCGCTGTTAACGGGGATCAATCCCTAAAGCTTTCACCCTCTTCGTCGCTGCACTCACACATTTACATTTTTATTGTCTACACATTACGAGTTAATTACACACGGCAGCTTTTTGGTGTGATCCTGCTAACTGCTTTATTCTAATAAAAGAGTCCACCCACTTCCTTTTTTTATTTTTTTTTTAAAGTGTTATTGTTTGAATATCTCCTGTTTGCCCTGGAGCGAGAGCTAATTATCTAAAGCAGTCTAGCACAAAATGATTTGTGTGTGCTCTGTGGAGCATCCGGATGGGCGTCGTACTTTGGTCGTGGGTGTATTATCGTCCTCACATGAAGCCTTTGGGGACTCGAAGGCGGCAGAGTTTGGGTTTTTGTTACTTTGAAGTTTGAGGCACTAACGCCGGCTGTGTTTACATTTCGTCGTACTCCAGTTAAGGTCGTTTATCTCGGTCGTTTTGTCGGCCCATTGTCTGAAGAAACCGCCGGCGTGCGTCAAAAACCTGAAAAATCTCGACCTTGACTGTTGCTGATCTCACATGAGTCAAGTGCAAAACAAACACAAAACAAAAACCGTTGAGCTGCTCGTCAGGAAAGTGTCACGCGCTGATTGTGGAAAAATTCGTCATTTATTAGGAAGCTGGCAGGCGCAGTCAGTTATCATGCTTCGCAGTAATCGTTATTACTAAAACACATCAATACGTGTTTGATTTTATGCTGCTTTTTCTCATGTGGGAATTTCTTCTCTGAGAAACTTTAAAGGTGCCCTCGGGAGTTTTTTTTTGTAAACAAACAAAATTCACATTCAGTGTTTATACTCACTAAAAGGCATTTTGTGCTTCCTTGAGGCCTGAGAAAAGTGCTGAATCTATTTCCCTCCTTCATAAAATATTTTTTATTTGAGTTATTTTTTTTTTTTTACATCTTTGAAAATTTTGAAACCTGCATTATTATTATAATATAACATTGCTCTATGGTGCTACAAGTGTTTGCTTGTTGATATTGTCGTTATTTATGACCATACTTATGTGTGGTACAACCAGCTTTACCTCAGTAAAATGTTATTGATAGCAGTGAGCGATGATGCTAGCTTGTTAATATGATAACAGGTTGTCTTTTATCTTTTTTAATAAAACTTATACGTCTCTTTCTTTCTCCAAATGAAACATAATTCTCGGCAAAAATGTTTTTAAATTATGGTCGACTAAATAAAGTTGTAAGTAGTAACCATGCAACAAAACAAGTCAGTTTAGTGTGAAACAACATAGCAGCTGACTTCACACTTACTCTCGAACCCTTCTCTGTCTCCTTAGTAGTTTTTTTTTTTTGCAGTATAAAAGGAACAATAAGGGGCGGAGACTGTCCACAATCCTTTGCAAAGGGACAAAATAATCAGATAACTGAAAACCAAATTAAAAACACAGCTTCAGAGGCAGCCAACATCAGAACAGCTCTCAGGAAAGCTGCTGCTCGCACCACAGCTGGCTGGCTTTCGTCAGCGTCGCACCAACAGGGACACACTCTCTCGCGGGTAACCAGCCCACTGACGCTGTGTGTGTGTGTGCGTACGTGCATGCGTGCGTGTGTGTGTGTGTGTGTGTGGAGCCAGCTGGTGGGCACTGAAATGAGAGATGATTAGGAATGAAAGATAACTGCAAATTAAGTGACCGAGTGTTGATTGAACGTGTAAGTGGGTGTTTGTCTGTTGTTGTTTTGTTTTGTTTTTTTTGACTCCTTATTTCAGCAGAACATTGATCACCGTTAGATATCCTAAAACGTTGGATCCTGCATGTTAAAGACGTAAACCTGTCGGGACACCTGTTGCTGTTCTCAGTCAAGCTGTTCTGTGACGTGTCCTGACTTGACTGAGAGGAGCTGATGTTCCCGTCAGCAGCCGTCGCGTCCCGTCGTTGTCCACAAACAAAACACTTCACCTTCACCCACCTTCTTCGTCACTGTCCTACAAGTCGCTCTTCATGAGAGCATTACTGAAGCCTCTGATGTGTGTGTGTTATAGCATCTGCTGTCAGGTTAATGTCTCTCCTGCAGCAGTCCGTGCGCATCGTTAAGAAAATGGCGACTCAAATCAAAGAAAACATCAACTAGAACTTCCAGAGAGAACCAGTTGTTCATGATCCATAAGCGTTCATGCCTCCGTGGTAAATGTAAAGCTGCAGCCAGTTAGCTTAGCTTAGCTTATCTTAACTGTCCAGAGGTGTTAAATTCCACCTGCCAGCACCTACAAAGCTCTGTAATGAACACGTCATGTGTGGTTTGTTTAATTTGTATTGGAGACACTTGAAATTTGAGAATAAAAAATAACATTCCTACATGTAAATCCCACTGTTCTGATGTTGTTGAAACCCTGAATAATCATCAAGTTTTAAATGGTGGTAGGTTGCGAGCAGCGCTCACTCAGCATTTCCAGAAGCCTTTACTCATGCTGTAACTGAGACGAGACAAACGGGGGAGAGAGGCAGGCTGAAGAGTAGTAAGTGTGTTGATAATTGTCTCCTGGATATTGATGTCCATTAGAGAGGTACGCAGCACCCTGATCCTCTCAATCCCTTCACGGGCACTCCTGCACACTCTTGGATGCACGTCAACACACACACACACACACACACACACGTACGAGAATAACACCCGATCCTTTTCCTTTCCCACAGCGCTGAACCCTAGATTCCCAGCACTTAGCATTGATTATTAATGGAAGGTTTCAAAAGAGAAGGAGGGGAGGAGGGGTAGAAACTGATCTTACTTTTTATGCACGCTGGCGTTAAGAGAAACCTGACGGAGGGTCAGGGCCAGACTTTTCCCAGAAACCAACCCGATAGAAAGTGCAGCGCCAGAGCGAGTGGCTAATGAATTTTACCTCAGCATCACGTGGTCTGAGGGTCGTAGCAGTGTTTGAGGACAATGATAAATGCACTAAAATATAAATGAAGTAATAAAGTATAAAGTATTGACATTGCTTTGAGCATCAGTGAGGACAAAGGGAGGGATGGGAATTTACCTTATTGTATCAGATGAGCTGGGGAGAGCAGAGAGTGCAGGGCGAGCACATTGTTGGTTTTGTGTTACTGGAACTAGAACTTGAGCTTCTTTAGTGGCTGTTTTACCACCATGCAGGTTTATTTCTCAGGACAGGTGACAGAAATGCCAGTCAGAGGCAGGTGTGTACTTCCTAGTTACCGGGGACAGGTTGTGTTTTTTGGGGTATGGTACCTTCAGTGCCTAAACTGGTGAACGTGTTGAAAACTTTTTCCGTGAGACATCATTCGCATCGTTTGGGACTGGGCCTCGAGGGGACAACACCCTCCCTGTTTCTGTCTCCTCACAAAACAACACACCAGCTTTAAACTGGCACGTGACGGAGATCCAGCTGCTATTTTGTAGTTTATCTAAAAAGGAGTCATGAGCTGTGTTTTTCCCTGGTGCGTTTTTACTCGTCTTCCTGTGCCCTCTTCTGTCCCCGTGGACCCAAATGTGCGTCAGCAAGTTGCTCAGCGCCTGCCCGGCCTGCTATCTCTTTATCGCCTCCTCTCTCTATTTTGTAAAAAAAAAAAAAAGAATGAATACACTGAGGAGCAGCCACACATTGTTATTTAGATATTTTCTTTAACCTCTCTGCTTGAGGCGAGTTTTGTTGTTCCTGCACGGTCTGAAACGAGGCTTTCAGAGGCTCCTCCATCCTGCGAAGAGATGAAGAAAAAAAAACACCCTGTGTGCATTTAAGATTAACAACTGAGCGCTCATCTTTCCGTTATTTGCTGCTGTACCACATTCCCCTTTGCAAAGCTGAATCAACTGGAGCAAGCTTTGTTTGAGTCAGAAGTTGTTGTTTTTTTTCTTCTGTGTTTGGTCGGCCGGGCGTCTTCCAGCAGACACGAGGATGTGGGCCACCCTGTCTCCCATGGGGTCCTCCGTGTCCCTTAACTGACTCGAACCTAGTGAGCAAAAATATCCACATGCCTGCGTCTTCGCCGCTGCCTGAGGGAACGTATTAATGCCTCGGCTAATCCGATTAACATTAACAATCCCACAGGGGAAATCGCTGCACATCTGCAACGGACAGATAATTATGTTGCCTCAGATGTTTGTTTCTTTCTCTTTTTTTGTGTTTGTTTTGGCGCTTTTTATGTCTTTGGAAGACGATCAGTGTTTTTTGTCTGTTTTGTTTTTTGTTTTTTTGTCGGTATGGACGGGCAACATCTCAGTGTGTTTCTAGGTCTTTGTAGCAAACACGGGCGGATGCCCTCCTCCTTGTCTCAAGGGCAAGCTTTCTGTGATGTTAGCAGCGTCAGATGGAGTTGCTTTTTTTTTTAGTAACGCCAAGGATGGTAATGAAATGTCACTGCACTTCTATCATATCTTGTTTTAACTATAATGGCCAATGCAATTCATGAATTTCCTCAGGTATTAAATTCCTTTAGAAAGTGGCTCAGCCGCCATTAATGTTAGTGATGGTATAGTCATGGCTGCACTGGTATCTCATTAGTGTTTCTTCCATTACATCTGAGACATCACACACAGCACATGCCAGTGTTTCTCATGCTTAACTGCTGTATTATGCACCGACTGCACATTTCATTAAGGACTTGTTTACTCGTATGACTCGTGAGGACATCACAGCAGTGGCTGCACACAGGCGATGTATTTACAGCAAGAGGAGTAAAGTCGAGAGGAGTTTCTCTTTAAGAAACCGCAGCCTGACAGAACACAGTGTTAAGGAGGAAATTGTAACCATCCAGCTAGTGAGGACAGTGTGATGCAGCTGAAAGCTCCAGAAGACAGTGAGTTGGGACTTTAGTCAAACTGATATTTCGAGACTACAGGAACAGGAAGTGGGACACACTGATGAAATCAGTGGAAAACAACTTTTTAAGTAGGTTTTGAGGAAGAGAGTGAAAAAAACAGAAGCAGGTATCTGAAGACGGAGTGAGTTAATAAGTGATTGGACATACAGTGAATTAAACAGCATGAACCCTCTCAGCAAGCTAACATAATATAAGAGAATTGTACATAACTGCACGATCCAGCAGCGACTTCCCATGACTTTGTTTTAAATTTCCAAATGATGGAGCGGCCCGTTGTCGTCCAGATGGAAAACGCTCTCAGTTGGGCGTCTCTCTGACTTATGTTTGCTTTCCGTATTTACACCACCTTGTTATTTAAAGCTTTTCCTGTCCTCTTGCAGGTCGGGATTCTTTATTTCCAGCCGAGTGTTTTCCGATGCATCCTGCTGCGATGGGTCCGAATGCTGGGTTTCGCTACTGTCTACGGGACACTGACTCTCAAGTTGTACAGGTAATACACACACCTACCAACTCTGAGGACACACCTGCACACGTACAGGATTATCCGTGTCCCGTGGTTTATTCTGGCGTGTACCATGTCATGTAATGTTTGCATGGAACATGAGTTACCTGGTTACTCGCGTGATTCTTACTCACTGTGTGGTTATTGCAGTGCGAGCAGTGACAGACTTTTAAAAGTAGATCAGGAGCAAATTACAACATATTTCTTCCTCTGATTGGCGCCACCCCCTCCCCCCCCCCCCCCCCCAACCAGCTGGTGGCGCCCTAGGTGACCTACGCCGGAAGCTCTGTACACACACAGTGCCACACAGGTTGCTTTGCCCCCGAATGATCTGCATATATAACGTAGTAATCATGGTTGGCAAGAGACAAACCAGGAGACGAATGTGTGAGAGCAGAGGAAGGGAAGGGACCGCCGCAGGATACAGTGGGGCGTATGAGGGGGGGGGGGGGGGGGCTTATCCTGCACTGAATAGCCGATAATGAGACAGCGGGTTTGCTGTATTTAAAGTAATGCGCTTGAAATTGTTCATCTGTGGGTCTTTTTGTCAGGTGAATCTGTCAAAAAAAAAAAAAAAAGGCCTAATGAAGATGCTGATTAAGAGGATGTGGTTAATGCGAGCGAGAGCCGAGTAAACCCTCAGAGGTGCGAGTTAACATATTGCTCAGATCAATTTTTGATGGGGGGGTGGGGGTGGGGGGTGGGGGCTCATTAGTGGGGAGCGCAGTGGACACTTCATCAATGTGCGTGAAGGGCAGAGCCTAAGAATAGCTGTGTCACACAGAAGAGCGAAGAGTAACCGCTGTAAACTACGATGCATTTGATAGTTGAACTGTTCTGCTGCGTTGCATTACAAAGACTGAAAGAAAAAACAAACATCCAGACTCAAAAACTTACGTTCTTTTGCAAACTGCTCTTTTAGAAGTTAGTCAGCGCCGATAACAATGACGAACTACTTCCTCCTTTTGCTTCTCGGAGACAGAAGTCATTATTTGCACAACCACAAAAGCTCCTTGTCTGAAAAACATAAAGATAGATCTTTTTAAGTCTCTGCAAATGTGACCGAAGCTGCTGCTGTTTTTCTGGTGGGAACAGTCTCAACGTTTCGGTGTCAGACCCTCACGATCACAGAACAATCCCGCTGCAGATTCACCATTTTCATACTGATGTTCTACAATAATGTGGTTAGACATCAAAGATGGCAGTTTCTGTATCTGTATCTGTTGTGTTTTAGTAAGAGCTCTTAAAATAGATTTCCTCTTTCTCTCCAGTGCCTGTTATCACTCGTGTAGGTCGCTTGTCCCTTTACCCTACGACCTGTCCGCGGGCGTACCGTATTATTTGGTTTGGTTTAGCCAGGTTGAAAGAAAGAACTTCTTTAAGGTTAGAGGGGAAAAAATCTTTTAAGTGCAATCAAGGCAGGTTGCATCATTGATGATCCTTAACAATGCAAGACAAAGCAAGGGTGAGATTTCCCTCTCATGAATCCTGTTCTGACAGTTTTTCTTTAAAATGCCATAATCCACAACGTCGACAGTGTAGTTTCTCTTCTGTGCCCCGCAGGGTGCTGAAGGTGTTCCTCTCCCGGACAGCCCAGAGGATCCCCTACATGACCAGCTGGAGAGTGCTGCGTCTGCTGGGCATCATCCTGCTCATCGTGTGCTGGTTCCTGGTGGCGTGGACATCTGCCGTCTGTCAGAACCCGGACAGGAAGTCGGCTCTCATCGACGTGGGCTACACGCCCGACGGGCTGCAGTTCAGCATTTGCCTGCTGGATCGCTGGGACTACATGATGGCTGTTGGTAAGCCCCCGTAGCTTCCCTCTGCCTCCATAGGGTGTTGTGATTAGATCAATATACGCTGCAGTCTGTGTGTGCACCTCAGTGAGAAAACAAGGGTTATTTGAGGTATTCATGGCATAAAATCAAGAGTGATTTGTCTGGCGTGATACATTTGGAGTTCAAAGCGAGTGAGGAAGAGTGAGTGATGAGGAGAAGTTGGATGAGTAAGACAGTTTGCCTCCATCCACATTTGGCAATGTTCTCATGTTTCCCAAAAGAAGACATTAATCCTCTCCACCGGTGCTACACTTTTGGACGTTTTCCTGTGTTGTGCGTGGCGGAGAGGGCAACCAGCGGCAGATAAAGACGGATGAGGAAATCAAAGACGCTTGGAGGGGAGCCGCATCTCGGCGTTGAGGAAATCTGCATGCTGCTTTTACGCCTGCTGACTCAGACTTCATGAGAGAGAAAGCGCGGCCATTTCTGACTTCTGGGAAAACAGATGGACCCCCGGCCGAGCCGCCGTGCTGCGATACTGTATGCTGAGGCCAGATTTTCTCTCTGTTCATTAGGAAGTAAAAATAGGTTGGTAATAGGGATACGTGGGTCGGCTCTGACGTCACCTTGCGCACAGGTCATAAATTTAACGCGCACTTTCACGATGCAATAAATCTTTCGGCTTTAACAATCCACACCTGCACACACTCGGTCAGGTCTCTGATTGTGAAACATTTTACTGTCTTCAAAAAAACAACATGTGAAAGCACAGTTTGAAACTAATAAAGATTAATTGTTCTTCTACTAATGCCTCAACAAAACTGTTCATTTAATCTAGAATATTACATTAGACTTAATCATATTTCTGTTAACAGCTTATTTTTTTGGTCAACTCATTTTAATGACTGTATTGTTTACTAATGCTTTATAGATGAGTAAGCCTTCAGTAAGAGCAGTAAGAAGAACGGTGGGGTTGTAGTGTTGTAAAAGAATTACATTGGCTGGTCTTCATCATCCTCTTTCCTCTTATTAATTAATAAGAGGTTTCACATTGAGTCATCAGCAGAAGTCATCTGTTAAATGTGAAGCTGACATTAAAATTTCCAGATGTGAATAAGGACATAAGAATTATTTATTACACATTAATAGATTTCAGATTTTCAACATAAGAATATTTAAGAATTTTCTCGATGCAGATTTTTTTTCCTTCATTTTACATATTGTGATATCCACATTAAAAAAAAACAAACTCTTCTGTTAATGGCCACTTGCGTCTGATGCTCATTGTTGTACCCAGTGTGAGCAGCACGTGTGATTCACTGAGACCCGACGGCTCCACAGTTCAAGCACACGACACCATAAATGTCAAAATACTGGCAACAGGTTTTTCATTGGAGGAAAAAAAAAGAAGCAGCATGTTTATTGCTGTGGAGCCGGCTACCTGGGAGACGTCACATGGGGTTGCCATGGCGGTGCACAGGGATTCATCTATTGTCCGGAGAATACAACCGCAGCTGTTACGAATGAGTTTGATAGCTTTTGTGTGAGCGGGGGGGGCATTTTCCTGCAAACCTGTATTTGCCCCAGCTCCATGAGAGCATTGAACTGTGAAGTGGCTGGTTGGTGGGGGCCTGAAAAGCCTGTGTGCACCGCATCGAAATGATTTTCTTGGCCCGTGTGTGTGTGTGTGTGTGTGTGTTGTTCACCACTTCTCTCTCATCCTTGCTTCACAGCTGAGTTCCTCTTCCTGCTGTGGGCGGTGTACCTGTGCTACGCTGTGAGGACGGTGCCGTCGGCGTTCCACGAGCCTCGCTACATGGCCATCGCTGTTCACAACGAGCTCGTCCTGACGGCGATATTCTACGTCATCAGGTAACACCTCCTGCCCCCACAGACATCTGGACTCCTCAGGGGGGCGTATGTGAATTAAAATGACACGTGAGTTAAAGGGCTGGTTCGTCTGAAATTACAAACTGGTACATTTACATTTATATTTACATTTACTCATGTGGCAGGCGCTTTTTATCCTAAGTGACTTACAAGTGATGGATATTACTAAAGCGTTGCATAAGTACTACATCTATTTAATAAGTGCAAGGAGATCAAGTAAAGAAGTGTTAGTGAGGCTTGTTAGGGTGTTAAAGTTTGTCCCTGATGTTTGAAATCTCTGCTGCAAGTGAATTGAATTTCATTTGTGGTTCTGGTTTTGTTAATATAATGTTTTGTTTTTAATAATTTTCATCAATTTTGCTTGATTTTGAGTTTTGATGTGGAGACAAATATATAAGAGAGAAAAACAAACATTTAGATATCACTAGGGAGGCTGTTTTGTGTAAGTTGCTTCCTGGCAATATCTCAATAGACCTGGTGCAGTAACCTCCACATCCACCTGCTCTAAGGAAGATAAAACGTAATTACCAACAGATCTGTCCTCCTCAACATACAGATGTTAATAATATGCGCTGTCCCTGTCAAATAAAGTAATAAAAATATAAAGATGCTGTCACATTCACCAGCTTCATGTTTAATATCGCCGTCTCTTCTCGCTGTTGTCACTCTGACGTTTATGTCCTCTGCTAGATTGTCTCATTTGCATCACATACAGGCTCGAGCGTGATGCTCAACCCCTCTGTTCATCTGGGAGTGTGTAGTGAAATCCGCCCTCTCCCTCCTGTGTTCATGTCAAATAGCTGCACCGTGCAGTTTATAAATGAGACGTTTCAGCTGACACCGCCACAGCCATTCCTAGCAGGAGTCCCCCACTTAAATGAGAGCTCAGCTCCATCACATTATTTACTAATGAAGTATGTCAGAATGATTTATGTATTTTTCAAGACCGCATAAACAGCTAGAATTATTGGCAGCCATATTCCAGTTATAAATTAACATCCATTGCCAATAAATTGCTTATCGTCGACGTATAGCCGGATAGTTTCTTGGAATAAATCTGAGTTTTCTAACAGTTTTGATGGTATGTTGAACATCTGGCTCTTTGTGATTACTCTGCCATCTCCTTTAATGGGCCTCTTCAGCCTTTGTTGTGAGGCCTCTCTCTCTGCAGACGAGACCCGCTAATAAATTGGACAGTTGCCTGGTGTGGCGAGTTGATTCTGACTGGCTGCCACCAGAGACCACGCCGTACACCGGGGCTTGTTAGAGGCATCCGGCGTCCATTTGTGTTACTCACACAACCTGCTATTTGATCCCACGGTGGCCAGTTAAAGCTCAGGCTTCCTCTTTCTCCGTGATAGGCGTCAGGTTTTTAGCCGGGTCCAGGTGCAAACGGGGATGTCGAGAGAAAATGCAGGGGATGTATCCGCTGGGAGTCTTTGCATGAGCGATGGCGAGACGCCGCAGCCTGAGAGGATTCAGCACGCCAAGGTTATTAAATCCTCATCTGCACAGAAACTCCTCACAAAACATGAAGGAGGGAAGACTTCAAAGCTTCGGGACATTTCATGTGCTGGACCTTTGCCGTCATTCATGCCTCGAAGCTATTACCACAGTAACTGTTCGTTAATTAGCCATTTGCCAACTTCAACGACGTAATGAGCCTGCTAGATGACATTTGCTTGGATAGAGGCTCTCCAGCGGTTGAATTAGCATCTGACAGGACTCGCCTTCATATCCTTAGTGCGCACGAGGTCTTGCTGTGCTGAAAGCCTGTTAGTTCGTTTTGAATAAAAGGCTAGAGCTACTCTTCAAACCACTATTGTTTCTGTTGGTAATTATCTCATTTTCCACCAACTGCTGCGCCACAGCCAGCCCCGCGTATTACTGTCTGATGTATAAATAGGCTGAATCTTGTGACCAGATCAAGGTCACTTCCCTTTTTATTGTGAATCCGACTGAAAGAATGAGGGAAATATTGTGTCCTTGCTGGCAAAAGGATCACTCGAGTGGAGGGTTATATGAGGCATTGGACTTGACGCCCAGAAGAAGACAGTGTGTAAATCTACTTTGAGATTCAGATTGGAGCCAAGAGAGACAGACACCAGCAGGCTTAATGTGTTTTCAGCCAGAGTTTGACTGCAGTAAGAATATCACAACATCATTTAGTCATACTCAACACTAGTTAACGTGTGCACACGTGCAATTGGACAGTCAGCCATTATAAGGGTTTTTTTGGGGGGGGGGGTTTTAGGATGTGTTTATTAACAAAACATCTGGATGTCTCTTGTATCTGCACTATGTGGATTCAGTTTCTTCTTTTCTTGCACCCTGACAGGTTCACTCTCGCTCCTGAGCTCCACCCAGACTGGATGCTCCTACTGTTCTTCACCCACACACACTTAACTGTAACAGTTACACTGGGTCTGCTGCTCGTTCCTAAGGTAAAAGTCATTTTTCTACTTTTGCCTAAATGCGAAGTTAAATTTTCTTTTTTGTTTGTTTGTTTTTTTTTTGACAGAATGCTAGTAAATACAACCCTATAATTAAACAAATGCTAAATTAGATTGTGGTATTCATATTTCCAAATAAATTTTATTTCATTTCGTTTTAATTCACTGTAATTTATGCATTTTTTTTTTCCTCTTGGTACTGCACTTTAAGTACTATAAGAACATTTTATAAATGTTTATAAAACACAATAATGTAGTTATAAGCCAATATATGGGTATATATAACATTTAAAATATTGGTCAATAATTATAAATTCTTCTTTGAACACATAATTTAGATTTCCACAACTATGACTTGCTCTTTTGACATTCATCATCTTTCATATTATTTATATTTATATACTAATACACCAGCCTCCACTTATGGACGCCTACAAGAAGGATTATATTTGTTGACATATACATTGATAAACATTAATATCTGCCTATAACTGTGTCATGGTGCTTGTTATAAACTATTTTTAAAGGTATATATTGCTCTTATAAATAGTAAAATAGATTGATTTAAAGTAAAGAGAGTGAGAGTGCGATATTAAGTGTGAACTTTAGATCACCGTAGTTGATTTAAGGTCAATCCCACACACACTATCCTGTTGCTGTAAAAACCTAATATTGCACAGAATGTGTTTTAGTCCTCAACTGAAAACAGTTTCTATTTTTTTCTTTTTTTTTTATGTCTTTCCACCAGTTCCTGTTCGCTGGCACCCACATGAGAGATGACATCGCCTCTGAGGCCTACGAGGACGAGTTGGACATGGGTCGATCCGGGTCGTATCTAAACAGCAGCATAACGTCCGCGTGGAGCGAACACAGTCTGGACCCCGAGGACATTCGGGTAAGAGGCGTTTCCGTTTGCCTTTTCCGTCTCCACTGTATAACACTGGTGATACCTTCTTTTTGAATCCTCCCAAAAATACTGAGCCATGGCAGTTCTTCATTGCAGACACCAGACGAAATGGGCCATCTCAGTTCTATTAATGGCTGTGGCGTAAGATCTTGTGACAGTCTTTGGGAAAAACGTACCAACGTGAGCAGAGATTTCCGTTTGTCTGTTAGAGCTGAAGAAGTCTCTCTACCAAAAAGATTTGGGCACCCCTATTTACCAGAGGGAGTGGTGTTATGATGACATCATGAGCATTCAGTGTATCGGATGGGGATAGCGACAGAAATACAATAAATTTAAAGACCTGAGCTTAGAGGCTGTTTCAGACCTAACATTAAAACACACTCCGTTTCCTTATTTGACGCTGTCCAGGACTGTCCTGTCTGCTTTTATTTTCTCAGCACGCATGTGATATTCCATAGTGCATCATTCAACAGCTGTTTGTAGTCACGTGTCATGGATTTGTACTGCATGTTCTCTGTGCAGTAGAATGTGTGCTTCTTCGTAACAGTGCTGCAATTACCCTGTAACGATACGGGAGTTTCTACAAGAGACTGATCACTTTTGTTTTTGTCTTTCCCTTCTTCGTTCTGTTCTGTCGTGACTGTGTAGGAGGAGCTGAAGAAACTCTACTCACAGCTGGAGATTTACAAGAGGAAGAAGATGCTGGCAAACAACCCTCATCTCCAGAAGAAGCGCAGCTCCAAGAAAGGGCTGGGTCGCTCGCTAATGAGGCGCATCACCGAGATTCCCGAATCTGTGCACCGGCAATGCAGCCGCGAAGACAAGGAGGCCGGGGAACATGGGAGCAATCGTAACAGCATCTGCATGTTGAAGAAAAACCCTTTCGACCCGCCTCACCCAGGAAAACCGGCAAAGGAGGAGACGCTGAAGAACAAGGTTTTCTCCCTGAAGAAGTCCCACAGTAGCTACGACCACGTGCGCGACCAGAGTGAAGACTCCAACAGCTCGGCAACAGACAAGATGGAGGTGACCACAGCTGAAGGCTCCCTCCTGGATACACTCATGGGCAAGAAGCTGGTCAAGAAGAAATCTAGTGAGAATATAAATGTCCCGAGTGAATCTACAGAATCGGTTCCTTTGGTCTGCAAGTCCGCCAGCGCCCATAACCTCACCGCAGACAAGAAACCGATTCATCCCAGAGCGTCCATGCTGCAGAAGTCGCTCAGTGTCATCGCCAGTGCCAAAGAGAGGACTTTGGGCTTGACAGGAAAGACCCAGAGTGCAGAGGACAGCAATAAGAAGAGTCAGCCAAAGAGCAAAGACACAAGGGCCAGTGCAGAGCTGGATAATGAATGCCAACCCAAGATGATTATTAGCCAGTCGGTTGAGTACAAACAGAGTGCGGCGAAAGGTAGGATCATGAAGCAGCCGGTGAGCGGCAGCGAGCCTTCAATCTGCTCCGATCCAGTCAAGGGAAAGGACCTCTACGACCTCTCGGAAGTGTGCCCTTGGGAAGTGGAAGATCTCCCGACTCCGTCCGAAAACAAGGTCCAAAAGCACGTATCTATAGCGCCGAAGGAAACCACAACGGTTCACGGAGGAAGCACCAAGGGAGGCAAATCTCAGCAGCAGAAGCAGAGAGCGTCCGATCAGTCGCCATCAAGTGGAAGGAATTCAAAGGAGATTCAGAAGACGACTGCTGTTCGAGCTGACGTATGTCCGTGGGAGGATGCAGGTGAGAGTAATGCTAGTCAACTGGAAGGGTCAAAGCAACAGGTATCCAGTCAGGCTAGCCAGCAGGCTAAAACACAGCCGCCTCATTCTGCAGTAGAAAGCGCCAAAACCCAGCGGGCAGACGTTTGTCCATGGGACTTCGAAGAGGCTCAAAAGACAACAGAGTTGGCTCGCTCGCCGGATATGACAAAGCAGAGAAAAGGTACATCTCCAGTGGATGGGAGAGGAAGAAGTTCCCTTTCGGATTCATCCAAAATCGGAGCCTCACTCCAGCTACCACCTCCAAAAGCTGATGTGTGTCCCTGGGACTACGACAGTGCGGCGGTATCTCCGAATTCTGAGAGGACGCCGAGTCCCTCTCGAGGTTCCAAAACCACGGAGTCCCCTTCGAAAAAGAAGGGTACGCTTTCCACAAGAACGCTTGAGACAGAGAAATCAAAAGACGCTGATGATGAGAAAAGTAGAACAAAAGCTAAGGACAAGAGCAAATCTTCGGAGAAACACGCGAGCCAACAGAAAATGGCGGATGTTTGCCCGTGGGATGTCGAGGGTCACCAGGAGGTGCCGTTGGTAGAAAAAAGGAAAAGCGCAAACGTTGGAGCAGCCAAAGTGAAACAGGCTGAAGTGTGTCCGTGGGATTATCAGGAGACGTCGGATACGAAAGGTACAGACAAAAGTGCTGCTGCAGTGAAACAGAGCAGTCCGAATCCCAAAGGCGGGGTTGTCAGCGCCGTGAAAAAGGCAGATGTTTGTCCCTGGGACTTTGAGGATAGCACATCAAGCAAGAAGGCATGACACTAAACCTTAATGGACCACTGCAATTATAGTTATTGATGTATACTTTTTTTTCCACTTTGAAATCGTTAAATATTACCTTTTACTATTATTAGTGCGGTGACTTGGAAGAAAAGTTGATCAGATTCCACAAGTTGCCTTCCTTTCCGAGGTTTTTGTTCCGGTTTTACCTATTTTGAAAATAAGTAAAATGTACAAAAAACTAAACAAAAGTCATGACGAGCATTCCAGATTATTCCAGGAAAATCCTGAAGATAAATTGTAGACGAATTATGCAACTTTTGATTCAGCCTTTTCACTTCACGAGCGACTTTTATCTCATGTTACATGGTTCTCAGCATCACCGACATCATCACTCCTTGGGACGAGGACGCGACGTGACGTTAGAAAGTTGTAGAGGAGAAATAAAAAATATTGTTTTGTGTAAGAATAAGAAGTAAACTAAACTACAGAAGTGAAAGCCAAAGATTAAGGGAACATTTACAAAGAGGGATGTTGGTCTTTAGGCGGTAAAGTTAATTTATTAGTTTGTGTCCAAAGCTTGGCGCAGAGGCAAGGACACAGAAGGGAAATCAATCTATAGCACTTTAGCCAGCCCCATTAATTAAGAACGGAGGACGGGAGACTCTGTTCTTCTTGTACATTTCGTCTTCTTATTTTCAACTTCATGGCATGATAATCACGCAGGATGTCACACCACACCAACCAAAATTAGACATGTTTTTTTTTTTTTGTTTTTCGTTTTTTTTGTTTAGATCTATTTAATTGTAGTTCTCGGCAGATTAAAAATGCTTCCAAGTCTGCTGAGATGTACTGTATGTGCCTAACTTAACTAGCATTGTCTTGTATTAGTCTGAAGTAAAAGCAAGTGGCTTCACCTTCAGCATTTTGTGACGGTGAATTATATAAACAGCATGCACAGCCAGGTGTGGAGAGTAGTCGGACCATAACCGGCTTGTCAACGAAGGCAGTTAACGTGTTGACGAGTATATAATGTTGTTTTACTTTTCTTTTCTGAATGCCAGAGTCACTCACTCTCCTGCTTTCATGTTTCCCGAAGCTCATTCAGGGCGGTGAAGATCATATGAGCAGCAGCAGTAACTTGAATGTGTGTCAATATGACTCGTGTGTACACTGTTTTAAAAAAAAAAAAAAAAAAAGAGTAGGGACAGAGAAATTCTGACGGGCTACTGGGAAAATTATTTGCACCAGCTTTGTTTATGAATCCAGCATGGGTCTATGTGTTTGGCTTGCATCAAGTGTGTGTGTGTGTGTGTGTGTGTGTGTGTGTGTGTGTGTCTGTGTACATGGATTTAAAGTAAAACTTCTCTGTCTCAAACACCAAAGTCGAAGATGAACATGCCACCGATTTCAGTTTAAAATCAGCGGATAGAAATCGCTGTTTTAAAAGAATAATTGTGGTTTATTACAACTTGGGTTTTTATTTCTATTGGTGACAGTGACATTGTACTCATCAAGTTAAATGCTCAGACCTGAGTTTGGTATTTCTGTTAATTGATTGACAACACCAATTACAGCTGCATCAATGTGTTTGTGGCCATTACTCTGAAGCTTCTCCCCATTCTTAATCCCGCCTCTAAAGATCTGATTGGCCGATAGTTTCTCCAATGGGGGGTGGGACAAGACTCTAAATAAAGCCAGTAAGATATTGGCTTGTTTTGTTTTAAACACCAATCATATTTTTCTTTTCTTGTCAGATTTTGTTGAAGCAGTTACTTTGGTGAGTACAATGATATCATAACTGGAAAAAAAAAAAACCTCATATTTCAAGAATAAGTATTAATCTGCTGTTAATTCATCTGTTTTTTTTTTCTTTTCCTTTTTGAATTGAGAGTTCACAAGTAGCATAATGCATGTTCTTCCCTGTTTAATGCAAACTAGGCTGAAACCCAACTGATCGATTATGCTAATAACTTTCGAAGTAGACTTAGCAATGTGGTTATCAATTACTAATTTGACTAAACCTTTTGAAGGTTTTGATTTGTTCAGTGTTTTGTATCAAAATGTCTAAATATTCATCATGCACTATCCATCCTGGGATTACAGTGAGAAAAAAATAATAATTTCCCACTTATATTCAAAATAATACCTGTTGAACAGCTGACAATATTTGCAGCAGTGTGAGGAGAACTATGTATCAATATAGCATCTACAGTACTTTATGGTATCTCGTGAGATTTACATGGTATCACTGAGTGTCGTCACCGATTGTAATTATCTGTATTTGATGTCAAATTCCTCTTGACAAAATATACAAGCTCTGTAGGAGTCCTTACTAACTGTGATTAAAAAAAAATAATAAAATAAAAAAATCAGTGCTCGTCAGTGAGAATTTTAACCAAGTCCTCATTTGATTAAACACTCTAAATTTCTGTAGCACAGAAACGATCCAGTGACAAATATTTGTAGCTGCTCTTATCCGACTTTGTTTTAACGTGCTCTACAGCTAGACTCCATAAACGTGATTTAGACGCCACGTCTTATATCTGCCTCCACCGACTGAGAAATTACCCCTGCCGCTGAGCTGCGCTGGTGGGTAGGTGGGGAGGGTCGGTGGGGAGGGTGGGGCCCAGTCTGAGATATTTCAAATGTGGAGTGTTTGCCTTTCAGCGTGAGATTTGTCATCACCTCTGCTTTATGAGCTCCTTTAGGAACAGTGTCTGAGAAGAACTGCCGCCGCGCGTGGATGGATTGTGACGCCTCGGTGGATCTATGTGATATTTATGAAACCGGATGTTAGGCGTCATCCATCATATGCGTCCTGGTGGCGGATGCGGGATCCTATTATTTGGGATTTCCTGACCTCTGGTGCGACAACAGCACCGTTTCAAAAAAAAAAAAAAAAAAACTCTTTCTGTTTTTTCTGTAAAAACTGACTCCAGTCTTTTCGCAATCACTGCCGCATTAGATTTTACTGCCCTGGGTGATGAATAATATGCTGTATATTTTTTAAATCGAGCCTCTTTTTTTTGTTTTGTCCTTGTAGGAAAAGTCCACATGTTCTTCACGACCTCAGACTGAGCTCATACAGGCTCTGAAGCAGCTGTGATTGGGGTAAAATTCAATATATTTATTTAAATAAAAGCGCCAGTACAAGCAATATTTTCTAGCATTTTCAAGCAAAGAAATGTGTCACTACACGTTTTTATTCAGTGATGTTGATTTTTAACTTTTACACACGTGGCCCGTGAGATTTTACAGATCGGTGAAGGGTGGGAGCACAAAGGAAAAACACAATTATAGTTAAAATAGTCTTATAAAATACTTACACAGTGCAATATCCCGCCATTATACGAAGGATTACGTCACTTTTTCTTTTCTTTTTTTTTTTTGCATAACAATCAACAATCAACCTACTCTGTTGTTGAATAGCATAACTTCAGGTGGTGTGCTTGTGCTGTAGCGTTCCTCTCGGTTCACCCGGTGTGTAGTGTGTGTGTGTGACACCGTTGTTCTTGTACCATCTCGACATATAGACGACACTGTGTCCCGTAGCTCTTTTTCTTTTTGTTTGTCCACCGGTGGGATCTCGACCACGGTGACTTCTGTTTGGCTAGCTGCTTTCTTTTTAATTTTTAAAAACCTGACTTCTCTCTCTTCTCTTGTGACCAAACCAAGTCACCCGATGGCAAATACAACTACTACTATTGCTACTACTACTATTCAATGCTGTAACGTCGTAAATCTTGCTCTTGTGGCTTCTGCATGAATTCAAGAAAAATTAGTAGGACCGATGTTTCACTGCCCTTGATAGAACAAAAAAAGAAAAAAAATGGATCTTTTATGGACTGTTACAAGTTGTATAGTGAGTGATACTGTCCCTAACCCACTGTATTATGTGCTTGTTATAACTATTGCTCTATGACAAGCTTATAGCATCAATATATGGGAATATTTGGTAGATTTATATTGTGTTATATTGTGATAGCATGTACATAAAAGATACCTCCTCTGCAATAAATATTTATATGAAAATGAACTGTGTTCACTGTTTTTTTTTTAATTGTTTTTCTGCTGTTCCAGCTAGAAGAAGAAAAACCTTGAGAAAACAAAGATTTTCATTCTTAATTTCTACTACAACATTTCCAATCCCACAGGAAGCTGATACAAGACGCTCCCATGATGCATTTCTGCCTAGTAACCATCCCTGTCTCAGGTTTGTTTGCTTATTCCTCATGTAGACATGCAGTTGGAGAAACCCTGGCCTTTAAAAGCCTCGTGCATCATAACCACTTTAGGATATGCGCGCCCTGGCGACTGTCCTGAAATGCTTTCATGGCTTGTTGTGGTCTTTTGAACAGAGATCAATGGGGACTCTGCAGGAAGCAGGAGATACAAGATGGTATCAAATGCTGACTCCAGACTCCTGCAGAAAAACTGAGCGTCATTACTTTCCAATTCCAAAATAATTACTGGCCAAGGGGATATTATATTTATTCCCTGAGCCAAAGGAAAAATTATTTCCTGCTCTATTAATCCATCAATTTTTTTTAACCCCATAAATTCTGCCTAAGGAGGAACCCATGGAGCATAGTGTCTATGTCCCTTATGTGCTTATATCTCTGAATACACAGGCGGTGATGCAGCCAAATAACATTGCAAAAGGGTATTGTGTAAAAGCAAACATGTTAGCATCGATTCCTGTTTACAAGAGCACTTTTTGAGCCGGTCTAATAAATAGAAGATCAATACAGGCGGCTGCAGGGAACTAAAATAGACAAACATCAGAGAAAAACACTGTGAGAAAATAACTTGTGACGGGCAGATACAGAAACTTGATATTCATCACAGTCACGCACAAAAAAAAGAGTAAGTATAACATTTCAAGGATGATGATCATGATGTTTATGTGAAATCTGCTGTATTTTTATTGGATCATTTTTTACCTCTATTCCATATTAAACATTTAGTGTAAAATATTGTATTGTATAGGCTATAATATTATTAATCCCGTTAAAAACACCACTCACTTGGAGGAGACTCAAGTTCTCCTTTCTTTTCCACCCAGTTAACCACAGATTGCCCAAAAATAAATCAGACTGTTATGTGACCTGAGCATTTTGGTTAAAACCTCAACAATAACAGGACGAGAACTCTCAGTGAGGTGGCTGCAAAAGACACATTCAACACTGGCTGCAAACTAACTGAGCATCTCACTAACTGGATCTCCTGTGGCGCATGTGAGGATCACAGTTGGATGTTTGTGCGCCTCTTTGTTGTCTTTGTGGGACAGCGGGACGCATCCTCCGGCGTGACAGGACTTATTTTTAAACCCTCAGACGGCGATTGGTACGTGAATCACAGCCTTTTTCTTTCTTTTTTTTTTCGCGGTGAGGCCATGTGGGCAGAGATGTGTGGGGGGGGGCGCTTCGGATGGACGGGAGATGAGAGGAAGCTGATCACTTGGCACAAGCCAGCGTGCTCCGTCGCTGACTCATCTGTCTCTCAGAGGCAGGGACGGCCAGGAGTGAGGGGTGGGGGAGGGAGGGAGGGAGGGTGTGGGAGGGTGTGGGATGTCGAGGACATCTCATGTGTCGCGGTGGACTCATGACTCACAAAGAGGGGTTGGTTGTGTGCGTGGGGTGCAGCTAGTGGGGGAGAGATGAGCACAAGACAGACACACGCGGAAACACACAAGCTGTGCGACATAATTAAAAGTGTTCACATCTTTTTTTTTTTATTATTATTATTATTATATTGTGCCAAACAACGTCAGAGGGACTTCAGTACCCAGAAATCATGTCGTTTTCATTTCATCTCCTTCCTGTACCAAACATTTGAAAGACATTCAGCAGGTGAGGACACGTCTCTATCATTCAGTCATTTTAATGTGGTGGTAAGTTTTAAAGGGTCAGTTCACTCAAATTCTCATTTATCCCACGTGGTATCCAGGAAAGCAGAGTTTCTATCTGTCTATCTGTTGCCACTGTCTTCAACAGAGACTGTGTGTAAGCACGGTAACGCTTGCTATGTTATCTGTTGCTCTTTTACAATATAGTAAAAACAACGTCCAAATGTAAAAAAACAAACAAACATGTTTAAAGTCACTTCTTCTTCATTTCCACATATTCTCTCATTTGGTCCAAGGTCAAAGGTCAAAGGTCCGGTCATAGGTCTGACCTCTTGGAGGCAAAGCTCCAGCTTCAGCTCAAGGTGTTCCACTTAGAGCTCCCCCTAGAGGCCTGGAGGAAATTGCGTTGTGCTGCTTGGAGGTTCGTGTGTTTTTGTTTTTCTTTCTGCATGGTTTCTGTATTTGCAGCGTGTTTGCTGTTCATGGTTTTGTTTTGGCGTCCTGCGGCGAGTCTTTTCATTTGCAGCACGTTTCCGTTGTTGTATTTGTTTTTCGTATATTCGCGTGTGTTCTTGAATCTGCATCGTTTCTGAATTTGCTGCAACACCTTTTCTTGATGTTTAATTTTCTAAATGTATTTGTTTCAAAATCCATTCACTAGCCACATTCATCAGCCTTTGAGTTTAGATCGTCTTAGATTGTGTTTTTCTTTCTGGACTTTGGGTGAATTGGCCCTTTAATAATCACTCTTCTGCAACCAGAACGGCTCTCAATTCTAATTCCTTCCTGTGATTTTACTGCAGCACCTAGCTGTTGTGTTTGATTTGTTCGAGACCACAGCCAGTAGGCAGATCACCCACCCACATGGCTCCTGTTCCTCCATCCTCTGAAGCCACACTGAGGTCTGGACTCCTACACAGCTTTCCCCAGCCTCAATGGTGGCTTCATCATTAGAGGAGCCCCTGGTGATGTGAGCACCCATGACTCACAGAGAGAGCCTCTGTTACGCTCCCCCACCGCCACCACTAACCACCTCCACAACTGGAGGGCTGGCAGATGATCCACATTACAACACATTAATACATTTACATACTCGAAATGCAGCATTCAAAGGCGCACACGCTCACAGTTCGATCACTTACGCACTCATGCGTGTGTAAGATAATGAATAGGTCATCCGGTGAGTAATTTCATGCCCCCGTTAAAGATTGTCCTCCATTGACTGCGGGAGAGACGAACAACTGGAAGCACAGCTCATCAAAAAACCTTGAAGCCGGCGTCACATCTCCTGCCGCTGACGCACCTCTGCAGGACTGACAGATTAATGTCATTTGAAAATATCCATAAACATGCATGAGCAACTGACTTCATCCGAGCCGAACTGACATTCACACCCTTTCTTCTCACCTTCTGCACATTTTACTCAGTACTGAGAATCCGTACAGGAGGATCAATGTGCTATATAATAGAATACAGCCCCCCCCTTCTTTTTAAACAATGGCAGCCTAAGCTTCGTGTTATGAATGAATGAATCAGAAACAATTTTATGAATATTCTGTAAGCACTTTATCCCTCTTGTTGGTTTTAGATTTTCAAATATCTGGATTTGCTGTTTTTCTTTGTCTCTTTTATTACTGTAAACTAACAGAGGCAGATATTCAGGGCAAGATTAATCTTTTGTTTTCTTTGTGTCCACTGTGTATGTGTGTATGTATTAATCTGCTTACAGTCACGATTAAAAGCATACGTTTAAATATTTGCATGTAAGAAATTAACACCCCCGGGCCGGGGCAGTTACCCACTTTATCTGCTAATTACAGACTTGTTAATCGAATCTCTTTGGGTTTTTGACTATTGCTCTGACAAAAAATAAAGAATAAAACCTGTTTGCAGACTGCTTTGTGTGACAGTTTTGGATTGAGACCCACAAACAGACTCAGCAGACATGAGCCGCACGATAAAAACGTTTAAGAGTCTAAAAACTATCAGGATGAAAAAGAAGAAGCGGAAGAAACAAGAAAACAAAGCGAGTCTGGAATCAGGCGGGTGTGTGCTGTTGGGTCAACAGGGGTATAAACGCGAGGCGTGTTGGTAAGTGGAGGATCTGGTGACTCGAGGGGGCGGGAACACCGAGGACGACAGGTGGGCGGGAGAACAATGACGGGGTCTAAACGTGGCGAAAGGTTAGTTCATGGGTAAACAGGGTGAGTAATCAGATGGGAACAACTGTGGAGATGAAGCAGTTTCCTGACAGTGTTGAAAACACTAATAAAAATACTGATGGAATAACTCATAACACATTCAATAAAAAAGAAAACACACACTCCTTATAAATTCAACCTTTTATTATTCTAAAATTAGCCTCCATTGAGCCGTTTGGCACCTATTCTTACAATATGATTGATTGCACAAAATTATCATACACCCAAAAGGCTAATAGGCAATTTATCTCCCTGCTTGACAGGATGAGGCCACTTTCACTGCGCTCTGATATTGAATGACTAAATTTAAACAGCGGCTTTGGCCCAAAATGATTTACAGTATTTTTTGGAGATGAAATTCTTCTTCAAATATTGGCAATCAATGTTGTTATTAGTGTTACTGAAACCAGAGAGGTCATCACTCACTGGGCCCCTCCTCCACAACCGGAGTGCATTAGATATTTATGAGCCAAATTATATCTAAACTATCTAGCTTATCCAAGTCAAACGATACCAGCAACAGAGACACACGGATCCCATTGTGAGAATACACTTTTTCCATCAATTATCTCCAAACACTCTGTGTACTGATTATGATGATTTAGGCTCAGTGTCAATTACGTTGCCTGTAGCTGTGACAGGAGGTTGTGAATTTCCTGGAGTTACACCTTGTAGGAGAAAAAGGGAGAGTGTTTTCTGAAATGATGAGTCCTCCCCGGCTGCAATTCTCTCCTGACATTGTTGTTATTATCTGCCGGGGCCCCGATGACACCTCGCCCAATTAGAGAGGCCCATTTCTCAGAGAAATACCTCTTCCTGCTCCTGTCACGCGCACACCCAAACCTCCAACATATCTTTGTGAGATTGTACTTGAAGCCTGTGTGTTTCTAGCTTTGTCTGTGCTGTGTGTTCCTCCTATTTGTTGATTGAGCATGTGTTTCATCTATGAGAGCTAATGGTTTATCTTGCAGTTTCTTTTTTGCTGGAAAAAAACTAGGCCGACCAAACTCCTCTTAAAGCAAGACCGTGTTATCTTTGCTCAAGAGCAGCCAAACATGTCTTCCACAGAGATATTATGTTTTCTTCCTCTTTTTAAAGTTTGCTAACATTAGCTAACATTAGCCACTATGAGCTGCTGGTCATACCAGACCAGAAGGAGGCTTCACCCACTCCTCTGTGTGTTAAATTTAGTAAAGTTGTGTTTTACTTTTTATTTCTTCAGAGAAAGATTGTGGGGGGTTTTTTCTACCAAAGGTGCACAGCACTTTAACTGTCATTTTAACTTCAATTTGAACTATATATAGGGGAATTTGCAGCCATAACTCACACAGACTTGAATATAAAACACATAAAACACAATACAAATAAACAAATATATTAAATTCTACCACATAAACTCACAGTCTCTCAGGCTCATGTGCTGTAGCCTATGTAAATCCGGTCCAGTGTCCTTAATCACATTTTTTTGGTCGATAATTTTTGATTTGAACAATTTTTGATATTATTTTCCATCACTATTATTATTATTGTTGGTATTTATTTTTATTTATTGATTCATTTTGTTACCATTCCTCCTGTACTGGCCTATATACTGTATGTACCCAACCTGTACTCATGTCATTCTCTGTGTGGCTTTACCACCTGCTAACCTGCTGCAGGCGGGAGAGTGGGCGCTCGCTCGGCTGCGCACCGCCCCCTAGTGGCGATAGAACCCTACGTCATGACGTCCTGAGGTGACGTCGCTTCCTCATTAGCTTCATTCTGCTGATTTTAAATGTGCACAAACTGAACCCTCCATTCACCGCCTGCTCTGCCCCTCCACATTTTATCTCCTGTTTGCTCCTGTGCCCCCCTCCCTTCTCAACCCACCATTTACCACCCGTCACTTTCCAGGTAAATATGTTCAATACAACGTGTCACTGAGTGTTTTTTGGGGGGGGTAATTAAGCTAAACTCCAGGCTAATTAGATGTAACCTACCTGTATTTAAAAGTAATGTTTATTTTCGGACACGTCTATCACACGGTGCTGGGAAAATATCCCCAAAGAGCGACACCAAACGAAGCAAGACGTTGGTGGAATTTGCTTTAATTAACCCACTCACTCACTGTGTGGCCTGTTTGTTTGTTAGTTACAAGTAAAAGTTCTGAATTTAATATATTATCTATAAGTAAAAGTAGAAATATATAGGAAGCAAATGTAAATGTACTCATTATTTATTGGATTAGTACAGTACTTGAGTAAATTATGTATCTATCTATCTAGAAACACCATGGAAAGTGATGAGGAGTCACCAGCACATCTTCAGCAGTGCAAAGCTGGCTCAGTAAAGGTTTGTAAAGTATAAATAAAATCAAAGCCCTTAATAGAAAAGTTCACATAAACACCATTAAAATCATATGATGAAGTTTAAAAAAAAGGATTCAATTTCACTTCCTGAGTTTCGAAGTTGCTCTGTCTTTACGGCACAGTTCTGCTCATTGAAACTTGAACATTATTGCAAAAAGAAAGAATTAAATCTAACTAAAAAGACAACTCACAATAGTTTTTGTTTTTTGTTGCCTGACTTTGACTCCAGTGTAAAGTGTGTGTTGTTGTGAGAATCCATCTGATTTCAACAGGGCAGGAGAAATGTGGAGGGGAAAAGAGAGAAGTCAGGAAATGAGAGGATTGAGTTGACGTTGGGGGTGAAAACATCCGAACCCAAAATCTCAGTCAAGCTTTTCTCCTGCGTTTCTAACGACAGTGAACCCTGCGTGTAAGTGACTAACAGAAATAAAAGTTGCCATTCACTGAAGCTCCTCTTGAAATCCAGCTCAGTAAGTGGATGTCATTGTTTCAGGGCTCATCATCGTTACAGTGATGATTCTGACAACAATCGTGGGCCGGACGCTGTTTACGCAAAAGTGGAGGCATCACAAAAGGACATCCAGCGCAGAGAGGACAAAGGCAGGTCCACTCATCTAATAATCCAATTTGTTTTGATTTTACATTAGGTGCAAAAGACAGAAAGAAAGAAAGAAAAAATAAAAAAAACAGCCTTTTTGACTCAGCGTCATCACTCTTTCTTTCACCAGGGACTGCTGCAGCACAAACACAGATGCCAAACACAAAGCCCAAGGCCAGGACGCTGGTGAGTCACAGTCATGCCGACATGTGTGTGAATGGAGGCTAAGTGAACGTTCAGTCTGTAAATTAAAAAAAAAAAAAAAAAAAGCTTTCATTTGACGTCATCGGTCTTAATCACTCAATTATAGCAATTTCCAGAAGGTAACTGTGCTTTATCTTCGCCGTTTCTGCCTCCAGGTAGCGAGCAGGCAGCTGATTGATGGGAACGAGGCGGCCTCTCTCAGGGACCAATGTGAGATCATTTACACACTGTTAGTCATTCACTCTCGAGCATCAGTGATGGAAATTTCTGAATCATACCGTGTGTGTGTGTGTGTGTGTGTGTGTGTGTGTAATGATGTATTCATGGTGCTTCACAATGCTCAAAAGATAAAGTATAAAATGAAACTTTACAAAGTTAGAAGCCTCAAAAGGCAATAAAACTATTATGATATGAACAAGAGTGTGCGGCCAAAAGTATGTGGCTGTTCCTGACTTCTGATTCTAAAAACAACATCTAAACATGATGATTATGAGGCTTGTGATTATAAGAAATCTCCTTTTTATAGTTTTCTAAGTAGATTTAAATACGTTTATTGGTAATGGACATCGGAGATGCCACTGCCTCTGTAAACCGAGCTGTTTCCAGAAATGTGTGTATCGTCTCTAAGGTGATGAAATATGACTGTCCACTCAATGTTCAATCAGATAGATAGATAGACAGATATGTTTCAGATTTCTTCCACTTTTTTTGTCATGTAATATGATCAAAAGCTCCGGAACAGCCACTTAATGGACCTTGTCATGAGGTCATTTTCTCGACTGCTGTTTCCAAGGTGAAGAATGAGCTTTGTGAAACAGTACGAGTTGGAGTTTCACTCGTCAGATACAGTTGCTTCGACTAGAAGTAAAATCAGCTCAGTGACTGTAAGATTAATCAAAATTAATATGATTTGACATTAATAATGTTTTGTATCGTGCTTGCTGTGTGTTTAAAGTGCAACAAAGAAGACAGGTGTTTATGGCTGAAGAACAAGAGATTGAATTAAATCCACATTGCAGACGCAGTGAATTAGTTATATCATCAGGCTGAGACTCCTTAATGTTATAATGACTGCCTTCATGACAGTACAACCCCTCCACACACACACACACACACACACACACACACACACACACTCACACTCACACACACTCTCCACTCATGGGAGGCCTGGAGGGGGAGATGGTGAGTTTAGCAGTCAAAGCCTGAAAGCGAACGTGAGTCAGCCTGATAGTACAACTTATTATGAGTGGGCTTCACTACAGTGGGAGCTAAATGGATAACTCTGGCTCTCATACAAAGGCCTTTTTTTCTCTCTCTCTCTCTCTCTCTCTCTCTCTCTCTCTTTCAGTGGAAGAGACTGTCTGGGTTACAAAGCAGATTTATTGATTTATTTTCTGGGAGTGAAATGGAGCCCTCACTTACTCTGGGCCACGAAATATGTTTCAGTGAAGTGGAATTTAGATTCAAGTCGTGTGTTTTGAGGCTGTTCAGATTCACCACATGTAGATGGATAGACAGAGACGGTACTGTGGCAGTGAATAGATCAAATACAATACTGTACTTTTACTTCTGTAGAGGTTGAATGTTTAATTGTTTTTTCTTTCCCAGCCCGTCCTCCGTTACTGACACTGAGAGGAACTGTGAGTTTGGCAGCTTCTGACCACAGAAGGACCTCTCCAGCTCACGCATCCGTCACTGTAAGTTTATCACAAATTCGCTGCCATTTTTCTTTTTTTTTTTGTCAACAAATCTTATGAAAAGCCAATTACACCACATTTTAGCCTGTCTCTCTTTACTTTCTGACTTGCCTTAATTACATATTATATTTAAATTAAATATACATTTATGATTAAACTACAATCACACATTTAAGCTAGTGAAACTTTTCAATCTTTCAACCAGAGTTGGGATGAGGAACTAAAGCCAGTCCATCCTCTGATGTGGTTTCATTATTAGCTCTTAACTTACCTAAGGACTATAACATCTATCAGCTTAGGCAGCAACACCTTGTAAATGAAGACACCATCCTGTGGTTTAAGGGCAGTGGCAGCATCATGAGCATATGTAATATTTAAAAAAAATAGTTCACAGATTTGTAGTTTCATTTATTTTAAAGGTTGAATCATTTCCTCAAACAGCTGTGGAACTGTTGTGCACTTTTACAGGAGTGAATAATGTATTTTTTTGGAGCAGTGGTGTGTGTGTGTGTGTGGGACTCACTGTTTTTGGAAAACAGTAGGAATACGTAATATCAGAACTTTTTGGAGACAGACAACACAATATGTATATTTGTCTTTTCATTTGATTTATTGAGAATAATAAAAACGTACATCACCTTTTACTGCAAGTCAATTTGAAGCTGTAGGTGGTGAATATGACCACTAGATGGAGGCGTGGATCCGTGTGTAGCAAGTGATTTTAGCTGCTCACACAGTATCATATAGTATGAGCTCAGACAGAGCAAACAGGTTGTGTTCAAGTCCCTTTTTTATTTCAGGGGGGAAAGAAATATAAAAAAATAGTGAGATATGTATTTTATTCTTTTCTTTAGGAGACCAAAAAGCAGTATTACAGCGACCTTTGCAGGCAGGTAGAGGAGAGACATCAGCAGACGGAGAGAGAGAGGAGGAGAAATTACACTGACGAACAGAAAGTTAGTTACTTCATCACAAGGAGAATGTGTGTAGTTTTAGTGCTTCTCATTCCAAGTAATCACACGTTTGAGCTCAAAATTCCTACTGTAGTGTTCACTATTCTCCTGCCATCTGCAGCACAATGAGACCCTGCAGCGCTCCGTCTGGGGGAGGCCAGGAAGCGGTGCACCGAACTACCACCTGGGCACAGTGAGACGGACCAAGAGCCTCTGCACCGCCGGGATTTTACCCCAAGAGCAGGTGAACAATGCGGCGTTTGTAAACCGAGCATTGTTCGGTGCAACAAAAGCCTAGTGTCCTCAGAAAGGTCTCCTGATCACATCAGTCTGGCTTTGATGGGAAAGAACTGAGAGACAGTCTGCAGCCTTTTGTCCAATGCAAATATCTGCTGCATCATGTCATGCTCAGTATTTTATTTTAATCATATCACCAATTGTAAAGCTAAAATCAAAGTTAAATTAAACCTTAAGCAGAGTATGAAATAGCAAAAAGAGCAAGTGCTAGGAGAGAGTCAACGTCTCCCTGACAAATTTCTTCTTACTTTTGCTCTAAAAAACGTTCCCAGTGAGCCTTAAACCTCCTGCCGAACTTTGCCGCCCCAAAATATTTTCCTAAGTAAAACTCCGACCTGACCTCTTTTCCACATATTGCATTCATCTCGCAGCAGCTGAAACTCAAACCTCCGTCTGTGGTTACTAACAGTGGGAGCCGTTCAGACTCTAAACAAGTTTTGTTTGAGGTCATAACATGAGTCTGGGTTCGGGTGCCAGCATGACACTGCAGCCCGTTTCTGCGGCCGGCGCTTCTGAAAGCTCTTCTTTGTTTCCGTCACAGATCCGTGATAAAGGCTTCTGTGGGATCCCCTTCCACTCCCTGTGACATGAAGACCATAACATCCCCAAACTGAGACAACTGAGGGGCTAATTGTCCCCTCGGACTTCCTACTCCTCAAGCAATGTTAATTTTGTAGCCGTCAAAGGAATTTGGGCTTTTTCAGCAGCAGATTCTGACGGCACAATACAGAATAAACTTGCTGTGCAAACATTTAAGAAGGCGCCAAACTGACTGTGCGTTAAACAGCGGTTCATTTTTTAACTGAGGAGCTGCAACAGCCAGAGCCGCCATATTGTTTTCCGGTTGCCTGTTCATCCCATTCTTGTGGACGTGAGATCTCTGTAACGCCTTGACGGAACTTCTTCAAATGTGGCTCAAACATTCACTAGGACTCCAGCATAGACTGATTAGATTTTGGTGGTCAAAGGTCAAAGGTCAAGGTGGAGGTGACCTCACAAAACACGGTATTGTGCCTCTTGAATGTCGTATCTCTTTGTTGAGATTTGGCACAAATATTTACTTGGACTCAAGGATGAACTGATTAGATTTTGGTGGACAAAGGTCAGAGGTCAATGTCATGTTGTTGTGAATGCATTATATCAGAAAACGGCCAGAGGGAGGTGACCGAGGAGGTTAAAGTTTGACTCAGCAGCTCACACACACACACACACGCACAAATGATTGATTCTGCTTTGCTGGAGAGTTTGAGCTTGCAGAAGTTTGAGATGACATCGGCCTACACAGGTCTGAGAAAAGTTTGTGAATATATCTTCGCTGTAAATGACTCGTATCGTGGCGGAATACGTCGCTGATTTGTTCATTATAGTGTTGGACATAAAGAACAAACAGCCTCGACTTGAATACTTTGAATTATTTGTCCAAAAAGTTTTTCCCTGATTGATCTACCAGGTAGTCGTCAGATAATTACACTGTGAGGAGCGATGACTCATCCCCTCTAATTGCATGGCTTTGTTAGCGTGACGTTAGCGGGCTCTTAATTGGAACAGTTTACGCACACACTGAGTGATTGTATTTAGTTTTTATAGGATAAGGGCCTTATTGCAGAGGGCAGCGGCAGCTTTCCATCTCAGTGGGAGAATAATTATAATGTAGGGATGTAGGCTGCTGAGGTTGGTAATTATACTGTGGAACACAGAGGATCTACCTTTTGGTTCATCTACTCTTTCTAGTTTCGTCTTCTGTACAATGAGCTGTACACCCAGCTTTAAAATAGATTTTGTTCATCGTCTCCTCGGTGAGTCCATGAGGAGCTTGAGCTCATCTCAGCGTAAACTTCGGACGTTTTTACGTTTCCAGCATTTGGAACAGCAGCACCCCTCAACCAGGAAGGTCAGAGGTCATGGTAAACAACAACACATCACCCCAGCAACACGAGTTAAAGCAAAGTGCAGTCGAGTTGCAGGATGTCTGAAAGCTCTGGTTGAAGGACTCTGACCACTAATTTCCATGCTCTCTCTCAGACTCGGTGGTGACCTTACTGAAGCCGGCTTTATGCCGACTCATCACTTTTATATTCCCAATAAACCCTTTGGTGAATTACACTCATTTTCCAGTTCATAAGATGGTGCAGTCTGATACAGCAGTCCCACATTAAAGCTTTTAGCCTATTGCAGTTCTAATGGCCAGTTTTCTGGTGGAAACTTTGAGTATTTTGTGTTGCTCTTATTATTATTATTATTATAAAATATATTATCATAAAAACATCTAAATCACAGTTTATCAATTAAGAAAAACAAAAACTAAACACATTCTGACAACATACAAAAGAAAACAGAAAAAAAGTAAATGATGCCACAGCTGCTACAAAAAAATACTCAGATAAACGAAGGCACAAGATACAAAACTCAAGTCGTCTGTTTCACCAAATGAGAATGAATGTCAAGTTTATAAGAGAGGATATTATGGTATTTAGCAACACTATTTGATAGAGTATTAACAGATCCTGGAAGGTGTAAATCATGAGCACGTCTGGTGTCATATGTATTAATCTGAAAATGATTAATTAAATGATTGAGATACACACTTAACATGTAAATATTGTAAATACAGTAGAAAGAATTCAAAAAAGTGAGTGTATATTTGTCTGTATATAAATGTAGGTATATATAAATATAAATAAATGTATATAAGGAACTAATAACACAGTGGTGTGATATATTTATCTTACTAAGTGACACCATAGGATAAAGTCTGATTATAACAACCACGGACAGAAAGCGTTTGTTAATGAAACAGTGACCGGATGTAAATGGTTAACCCGACGGTGTAGCGGTCCGTGGTGACGTCACGGGCTGGTTCCTACCGCTTTGGGCCGCAGTTTGGTTTGAAGAGGACAAACATCCACCTACCAAATAAAAAAAAGAAAAAGAAAAATCCCCGCCGCACGACTTTTTCCCCCCCAACAGATCATCAGCTGCTGGATCATCCAACGTCCACACGATGGGAAACTGTCAGGTCAGTGACTCGATGTCTTTTATTATTCACTGGTAAATAAGAAGTAAAACAAATCTCAACAGTCAGCAGACTGCGCTTCGATCGGAGTGCGAGCGGCAGTTTAGGGTTGATGAATAGATCAAAGATTTTTGATTCAAACTCCAGAATCGATGTTAAAAATCCGGTGTTTTCACGGTTAATGTTAAATTTAATTATCACGTGTAATTAAGCAGCTCACTCTCCACGGTGGCTCGGACGGTGCAGTGGCTCCGTTCAGCGTCAGTTTACTGCGCAGAGCGTCAACAACAAAAAACAACCAACATGCTAAATCTGCGTTATTGTGACTGAATTTCACAGTAAAGGCTCCACATTCATTTATATCTGGTGTTTCTTTAAATACGAGACGATGCAAAATGTAGTAAAATGACACCGTGTGACAGACAACCGTGTCTGGCTTTACGCAGAGGAAAGAGCCACTCCCCTGCGGAATTCGGCACAGCTCCGTTAGATGAGTGCGTAGCCTGTATGAATGAGTGGAGCTTTACAGTATGTGTTGTTGTAGACCTTGTTGTTTTTTGTCACCTTTCTCCTTTTGTGTTCATTTGTTTTAAAGCTGCAGTTTCAATTGCACCAATCCACATTTTTACAGTGTTTTCTTATATTATTGTTACATAATAGTCTGATATTTACTTTAAAGTGCTTTAAGTGTCAAATTACAGCCATGTTCTTATTCAGAACATAAATAAAAGTGTTGGTCCAACACAAAATGATGTGATTACATAACAAAACACAGAGGTCTATAGAAGTTTTGACTCATACAAACCAATACAAGAATGAAATACTTTACATTGTACTTGTTATAGTAAAGGTGCTGAGGCTGATATATATTCCCACTGTGGGGACATTTTCAAACCTCTTTTCAGGCCCCTGTTGAGCCCCTGCATCGCTCTTTGCCTGCTGCTGGCATCCATACAGCCCCCACTAAGTTTGTTTAAAGACTTCTGGCACCGAATTCCTCAACCAAGGCAATTGTATAGCAGTCCTCCCCTCCCCCCACTCCGCCATCTGCTCCTGAAATCGCTCGCTATCATGAATTCCCCATGAACTGCATTTGCTTAAACGCTGATTAGTTTGACGTCGTCACCATGTGTCAGGAGAAGTCATTATGAGCTTTGCAGTCACAGTCTTCCTTTTGTTTTTTTCTCAGCCCACGATCGTGCACTATGAGGATTTTGATGTTGTAGCCGACATCAAGGCCATCCGCAAAGCCTGCAAAGGCCTGGGTGAGTTGGAGGGGAGGGGGAGTGATGTTTGTTTTCAGTTTCTAGAAGAGTCCTTGTAAGTTGTACTCACAAATGACATTGTTTGTGATTGTGCTGCATCTGTTTTCTTTTATTGTTTTTCTTTCAGGAACGGATGAACAGGCCATTATTGACATCCTGGCAAACCGCAGTTCTTATCAGCGCCAGGAAATTAAACAGGCCTATTTTGACAAGTATGACGATGTGAGTGTCATTCAGTAACACACACAATAATATCTATATGTCATTTAACATATAATTTTTATATTAAGAACAATTTTGATTATATTTCGGCTTTAAAATATATTATTCCTCCTCAGTTTCTTTTCCTTTCTCCTGAATTAAAGTTAAATTGTGTTTCTCTGTGACAGGAGTTGGTGGACGTGCTGAAGAGCGAGTTGTCTGGAAACTTTGAGAAGGCCATCCTCGCCATGTTGGACCCGCCCGTCATCTACGCCGTGAAGGAGCTGAGGAAGGCCATGAAGGGAGCGGGCACTGATGAAGACGTCCTGGTGGAAATCCTCTGCACCGCCACCAACGCTGTGAGTTGATGTAAAAATTAAGAAATGTACTGAAGTTTGAGTTCCTTCATATAAAATATTCTAACTTTATGTTTGTTCTATCTTCATCTTTTCAACAGGACATCGCACTGTTCAAGGAATGCTACTTTCAGGGTAAGCCGATAAGCAGTGAAGCCTGAAATAACACCGGGTATTTTTATTGTGAAATACAAGTCATTATTTGCAGTTTTTAAACCACCAACTTACTAAATGTCACGATTACGCTTCCTGGTATCATGAACTCTGGAGGAAACTGCTGAGCGTGACTCATTTGGACCAACACACACCACATACTGTACTATTCTTGTCCCTTAAGTCACGTAATGTACAGTCACATGTTGTTTAGTCAAGGCCCACTCTGCTGCCACTTCCTGTTTGCTGTGATAACATCTGAAGTTTACATCTGGAACTTAATTTCTCATCCTTGCCTTAAATGTGTGGAAGGAACCGTATAAATTCTTGAACATATTCTAAAATATACCAGTTTCTCACTTTCACTTTCTAGTACTGCTAATGTACTATATAGTTTTTCAAAAAAAGAATAATTTAACGTTAATATTTGGCTTCAATAGAAATACTCACCCAACTTTTGCCACGTTTCACCACATGTACTGATAACCACTATATTCATTATATTCACTTATGGTTATTAATTAATTTATTCACAATGTGATCACCCTGTTGTGTTGAAATGAAATGAACGAGTTGCTATTTAACCGACATTGTTATGTCTTATCATTTTCTCAGATGCTTCCTGCTAACCAAGCTAGCCTCTAGTTAGCTGTGTTCTGGGGCTAACGTGTTGCTATAGCGACATTCTTGCGATGCTAACTTCTGAATTACTTACTCTTTTTAGTTTTCACTCATTGTGTACGTCTTCTAGAGTAATCAATGTGCTGTACTTGCTGCAGGGACTTAATATTGATCTTTACTGGTGATAGATACTTTTGGGAATCCAGCATCCTTGTTGCTATAGTAATTCATTTTTAATAATACTCTTGGTTTAACTCTTGTTTATGGAATCTCGCTGTTTTCTGTAATCGCTATCGTCACCATTATCCAACGGTGTTTTTCACAGTTACTTCCAGTAAAAACAATCCACCGTCTTTACTAAACCTTTACTGGAAGCTGCATAGCTGTGCACCTACACTTACGAGTGAGGGGCAGAAGAACAATTGAATTCTTGGTTATCTAAAAATGTCAGGTTTTGGTGTCTGAGAGTCAAAGACTAGACTCACAATTCTGTGTTGTACAGGCTGGAATCCATCAGGACTTTTAAGAAGGAAAACAGGCCACACTTGGAAATGTAGGACAGGGCGGGCTGATAGAGAAACTTAAATCAACTCGAATTAAAAGCAGGATGCACTGAATGTGTCAAACTTATCTTGCAGTACAAGAATATCTAAGGGTGGACCTCCTTTAAATACAGAGATATACTGAGTTATGTATGACTGTCCTTTTTGTGTGCACTGTGTTTTGTTTCTCTCAGTGCATGAAAGGGATCTAGAAGCAGATATCGAGGGAGATACAAGCGGGGATGTAAGAAACCTCCTCATGGCTCTTTTGGAGGTAAGTGGCCTCGTGTTTCTACTCCACTCCAGTAACTGAAGTCCTCCCATCTGTCCCTGGACTGAAATCGAGCTCACTCTCCCTGTGCCCAAGTATGCTTATAAACACACCCACACACACACACACACACACACACACACACTCAGACCAGATACGGTTGCTTGGGTCAGACAAAGGCCTCTCTGCACAGCAAAAAAAAAAAAATCCTCTTAATCTGCTTCTTTCAGGGCAACAGAGATGAGAGCTACGACGTGGACGACGATCTGGCTGAACAAGATGCTACTGCCTTGTTTGAGGTACTGCGTTCTCTCTCTGCGATACGTCTTCAAAATACGTCTCGAAGCAGATTCATTCATCCTGAAAATTAACAGTTATTGTCCGATGCAGGCCGGCGAGGGTTGTTTTGGGACAGATGAGTCCACCTTCAGCCACATCCTGGCCTCCAGGAATTACCTGCAGCTCCAGGCCACCTTCAAGATTTACGAGCAGGTCGGTGATACTGCGTATCAGTTGATATGTCGTCTGCAGCTAGCATGTGAAGTGATCAGGGTTGGTATCTTGCATGACCCTGGTGTACTATACAGTATTTTCCCGGGACTTTAAATGTCCTGAACATACCTTAAGTCAAACACTAGTCACTATAACCAAATCTAGAGGAAAATGTGGACCTGGAAGCTGAAACGTTACCACATGAAGTCATTGCCAGCGCTCGGATTCTAACCAGTGATTTTCTCTCCACAGCTCTCTGGAACTGAAATACTGGATGCCATCGAGAATGAGACTTCTGGGACACTGAGGAAGTGCTACATCGCTCTTGGTTAGTATGAAATGCAAAGTGTTGAATATATCTCATCGTAGAATGTGAACCTGTATGGAGGTTATTTAGTGTTATAGGAGAAAAGGAGCTGATGGTGGGACCCTAATGAAAACCTTTCCTCCCTCCCTCACAGTGAGAGTCGCTAAGAACCCTCAGCTCTACTTTGCCAGGCGTCTTCACAAGGCCATGAAAGGAGCGGGCACTGATGAGGACACCCTTATACGTATCATCGTGTGTCGCTCTGAGGTAATGGAATCACTTTTCTTTTTTATAAATAAGTAAAATTAAAGTTCAATACGACCGGTGCAACCAAAATCCCATTGTTTTCTGCATCAGATTTTTGGTGATGTCCACCATTTATGTTATTTCATCAGTATTTAAAGGAGCTATTTGTAAGTTTTGCTTTTGCTACATAGCTAACGTTAGCATTAACAGCTGTTTACTTAGTAATGTAGAGGAAATGTTGCGAGTTCAGTATTAAACTTCATTCCTTTACTCGCCAGCAGTGGAAAGCAACACCAATGTTAACTCTTGTCTCTTATCACGTCTTTTCTTCTACTGAAGTTAGCATGCTAACCAGCTAGCCCCGGCCTGTCTCATCACTTTCCGATAGCGATTCACTGTAGCCGCAGATGTATGCACAGGGTTTATTTCATTTGGTTGAAGTACACAAGGAAAATCTGCGGCACTCGATCTTTAGTGTAGGTTTCGCCAGTCTTGAACTCTTCTAATGCTTTTTCATTACGCCGACAGTATGACTTGGAGACCATCAAGGACATGTACCTGGAGAAGTATGATGTGTCTCTGAAGGACGCCCTGAAGGACGAGTGCAGCGGCGACTTTAAACGTCTCCTCGTGGCTATCTGCCACTGAGGGCCGGAGAGGCGGGCGGTGGCGAAGGTGGAGGACAGAGACAGCGGAGTACGTTTATACCGAGAGCACTGCTGTTTTCTGTCTAACCAACTAACACTACACAGTCTCTCCATGTGACATTATGTCGTAGAGCAGGAGGGTGGAAGTGATCAAAGAATTAACTTGGCTCATGTCTTGTCCAAACTGAGTTACTGTGAACGTGGTTGACTAACTTTTTAACTAATTTTTTCCCACAGACATTGAACTGGACTTAACCAGTGTGTGAAACCGTGTCTGTCGAACACTGCCCGTTTCTGAATCCGTTTTTAGATTCGGTTCTTATAACATCTTTTACCAGCATTAACTGTGAGTAGCGGCCAGTCATTTTCAGTCACTGGAAACAAGCACCAAAATTTATACATTTCCAACGTTCACAGGAGCCAATTGTGATCACACGGAGGCAATTTGACGGAGAGTTATGTGATCAGGTGGTTTGAGACCTGATAGGATAATCACATTATAAGACATGTTTTTACAAGTCAGCTATAAGTGCGTTGTTCTGCTGATGCACGTACTAACGCCGTGAGACAATAGTGTTATATCATTATCATCATATACGTATTATTGTTTCTGTTTTAGATCAAGTAATTCTTTGCTCTTTGGGCCATTATCTTTCACCCTCCTCGTCCTGATCCACTTTACCGCTGTTTGAACTAATGCAATCACTCCGTGTGGCTTGAAAGTTTGTGAAAGAAGAAATGTGAAAGTTTGTCATGAAGGGATTTGAGCTGATGTCATGAAGGCTATGCAATGTTATGTGAATGGATTCCCTGAATCGTCGTCACGGCTCATTCACAAAAGAGATTATTGTATTTTATCAGTTGCTTATTGAAAGAAAACTATATGTTGATTTACAGTATGTTGCATTTTTTTAAAAAAAATCCAGTACAACTAGAAAAACTTGACAAATCCAAATACACCTCACCTTGTTATATATTTGTTTGTATTGTATGACTAACACAATAGAGTGATTAATATATAGCATTATTTAGTTGCCAGTTGGAGGTCGGCCAGAGGTTATATGAGAGGAAATCTTTTAATGTGAGCTAAACATTTAACACCTGGACAGTGATGTCTGTCATTTGTGTGTCTCTATAAGGCAGCTTTGTTAACATTACCACTGTTGCAATCGTATGGCAACAAGCCGAGCAGATACTCAAGTGAACTGCAGGGCATTCGATGGTGACGTTGCTGTTGTCGTGGGAATATGGTGTTTGTCTCTCTATAGCCAAAGAAGTTTAGTTTAACTGCAAATAAAGTTCCCTATAACGTCATCATGCTTCCGACTGTGTTTAACACTGCACATAAATAACATACGCAGCCTCAGTGAGAATCTGTGACCTTTTTAATACATCCATCCACTGTCACACCTTTTACAAATAACTGAATCAAGTAGAAAATGAAGTGTTAATTGTGCATTTAAACTCTGCACAATGTGTTCAACCTTTTCTCAAGAAACTGCAATTACTGTTCTTTATTTATAATCCAATTTCTCAACATTTTAATTGTAGGCTTGTTTGGGCCCTGTCTAAGAAGTTCTACTGTTACCTTGCACTGATAACTAAGCTGTGGTGCATTGATAACAACTGATCAATAATGAAAATGTCAAACCATCCTGATTTAACCACATAAAATCATGAAAGCCACGATCATTGTGTGGACGAGTCAGGTGAAAGGGTTTTGTGAAGTTGGAATAATCATAACAGCTGCCATGGAAAGTCTTAATGCATAATGATGCAGTTGTCATGGCAGCACTTCGACCCACCCATGGCGCAGGTCAATGTGGTTTCCATGACAACCCGATGAAACACAATGTGTCCTGTCAAAAGTGTTTAATCCAAACAACCACCACAGGTGTGAGTGGAAATTATCTTTTATATCACTGCACGGTCTGAGAAAGGACACGCCCCCTTTAAATTTATCTCCGTTCTTTTGCTGCATTCAGGTACCATCGGAAATATGTACATTTTTTAAGTTGAGGCTGGACTAACCTCGTTGTTTGACCCCTATCGCCCTAATAACCAACCAGACATGTGGCTATGAATGTTAATGCTGTATTATACAGTTTACAACCTTTAAAGTAACTTTAAGATTGTCTTATTAATTATTTCAACTATTTATTTTGTTTCATTAAGTATTTTAAGGGATAAGTAACTGCTTGAGGCTTAAAAAAGGATTTTCCCTTTAGGCAAGGCAAGGCATTTATATATAGTAGCACCATTCAGACACATGGGAAATCAAAGTGCTTCACAGACACATGGAAATACATGCAAAATAGAACATTAAAATAAAATAGCATTTAACAACAATAAAGACAAATTTGAATAAATAAAACTGAAAATATTTGAATAAGTCATATCAAGTTTGCATAACAATGGCAAAGACTCATATTTACAGGCAACACACAATGTGGTATCAGTGTGCACAGGGAGTGATGTCAAATAGCAAGTATTTTATCAGAAACGCTTATCACGTAGGGATTTTCCTTTTAATATAGTTATGAAACGTACGAGTTTCCGTCCAGCACCTGAAGGCACCGTAGTGCTCCCGTCTCGTCAGTGCTCTGTGGCACCGCCCCTCCCTCAGACATGCCTGTTGTGGTCCCGCATTTTTGTTACTCGTCTCTGTTTATATTTATGAAAAACGGGACGTTTTAGACGAAGTGAGTTCCCGGCGTTGAGCCAAACAAACGGAGGAACATCACCGGCGTCAGCCCCGTTCACTGGACTCTCTTGAAGGTACGTTGTTCTGTGCGTTTCACTGGCTTTGTTGCTCCTTTTCCCCTTTTTCCCTGGTAATTACAGTCATTAGCATCCATCTTGGTAGGAGCTAATTAACAGCACTGCAAGGAGAAATGGTTGGCTCCTTTAAGCCCTCTAAACATCACAGCTTTGTATGTTCTTTGAGGTTTATAACTTCTTTTAAACCAAATATGCTTTCTTTCTTTTTTTTTTTAAATTCCCACCAATTAACACACGGTTATATTCCTGCAATAAATCATTTGTGATAGATATAATAAACCTGCTGACTTTAGTGTGGAATTATTGCACTTTATTAGTATTTAAACCCCATTTGTTGTCACTGAAAAATGTAAAAATGTTTTTTCAGACTGCAGTAGTTCATTTACATGAGAGTAATTCTCATGTTAACACGTTATGTCAGGTGCTGGGAGCAGATTAATCACTGCAGCACTCACTCCTCACTTGTGTTTGGATACTGCAGCATGCACATGTTCAAGAGAGGAGTCCCATCATCATCTCCATGGAAACATTAAATAAAACAGTGATGTCCACTTCCTGCAACAAAAACCAGCAAAATACTGTTTTGTTTTTTTTTTCCTCATCTGGTTGAAATCCTGCATTCAGGTATCAAGCACCTGAATGCACCGCTTCTCTCTGCAGCCACCAACCAGAATAGGTTCCACTAAGGTTATAAAACTCATCTGAAGTGATTCCTATTAAATGTATGTACTCATGATGATTTGATTCATTAATTAAAGGAGGATGTGTTATTGATTCCTGTTGCTCACCAGTCAGAAATTATCAAGTAACTATGAGTTTATGTGATTGGTTACAGGAGCACTCCACTTATTTTACACATGAAGTTTAGGAGGACTTTAAATAACTGTTTATTTATTGAATAATCAGATTATTTTCTTGATTAATCGTTTATAAAAGTATATTAAATGTCATAAAACACTGAAAAATTCCTGTCAAAATCCTCCAGAAATCCAAGGTGACATTTTCAAATGATTCTTTTTTGGTCCGACCAACAGTCAGAACCTTATAGTCAATATACAATCATATAGAAAATCAGAGAAAATCCTCAAAAATAATTAAAAAAAAAAAGACTCAAATGATTGATCAGTTATCAAAATAGTCGCTGATTATTTTTCTGTCGATCGACTAACTGATAAATCGTCATTGTCAACCATTGTCCTTTGAGGTGCACTTCACTTCTTTCAACAACAATGAAAAATATCATAAGAAAATACATAAGTGCCACCACTTTTCTTGTAAAATGACTTAATTTATTAATGAGAATCTGCTTTCAGAGGCCGAACAAAATGCACAGGGTCGAAATGGCCTTTTTCTCTGTAACTGGATTAATCATTAATGACTAATCATTCAGTGGCATACAATCGTGAACCATTAAGGATTAACTAATGATACATCTTGTATTAGTTCATGCATTAAATCATCATCATGACCCGAGCGTTAGTTATCCATTACTTACCAAACTGCATCGTTTTTTTTAAACCTTCCCACTGTTACAGTTGCTCTGGTTTCAAGAGAAAACAAAGTGCACAAATGAAAGTCTTGAAAATTACAGGGTACGTGTCTCTACGCGCTACAAGCTCTGATGTTTGATTCCACTGCAGTTTTGAAGCAGAAGCTGTCAACAATCTTCAGCTTCACAAACACAATGTGAATTATGAATTATTCTCTGCAGCATGGAGCCTCTTTTTGATGTTTACATTTAAAGAGGGGGAATACTTTTCTGTTGGTGTGAAATAACTCCTTCCTTCTTTTATCCGGCCTGAAAGTTTGGATGGATTTGTTGCTGATGCAAATTCATGTGCATTTTAAATCTAATTTAAATCGAGCACTGGTCTCGAACAGTGGTAGTGACTGAAGAGGTGAGTTCACTGCCATTTTTCACACTTTTACGTCCATTTAATGAGATTTTTCCTACAGAGGTTCGACTTTGACTTGAAATGTTTTCTCTACATCATCTTACTCTGATTCATGTGTCCAGTGGTAAGAGCATATTAATGGATAGGGAAACACAGCGTTTCTTTATTCACACCACAAAGCAGTGTAAAAAAAAAAAAAAACAAAAGCATGAGGCCTGCTTCTAAAACAAATTTGGTATGTGGGCACAAAATCCACTGCTCATGCTTAATTAATGCTCAACTAATGCATGATTCATTGTGTCCTAATGAATGTATTCATGCGTGATATATCATGAACTCACGTGGCTCTGGATTAATAAATGATTAGGTCGCTATTAGTTTCGTCTGCCATTATTAAGTACAAAGGTGGAAGCGTCGCACGCTGTGGTCATAAAAATCAAACAGACCCAGCAATGATTGTCATTAACTGAACTGAGTGATCACGTTATCACAGGAAGACGTGAAACACGTGAAACACGCTGGCTATAAGTTCATTTATTATAAAATACCTCAGCTCCTGCATTGACTCATGTGTTTGAGTTTGCATGAGTTGATGTTGATGTATTTATATATGCATTTCCCATAATTCATGAAGAATCACATGCATGAATTAATGATCTTTTTTTTTTTCCCATGCAGAAATGAATGCATGAATTAATGGCAGTTAATGCAGCGTAATGAGCCTTTATGGAATGAATCTTTTGGTTTTATATCAGTTTGCAGATAGCTGGTTTACCGACTCCTGTTGTTTGTATATTACAAACTTATGAACTTGTATTTGTAAAGTATAAAAGCCCATTACAATAACCAGAACAGAAAAACTGAAGGCTGCATCTATCTAATTATGCCTTCTGTATCTTGTAATTTGACTTACCATCTCATAATCATGAGAGCTAGAATTACCGCCTCGTGGTCGTCTGCCTCCGCCACTCAGACTAGTTTCAGGTTACATCCCTGTTCATTCAGAGTCGTATAAAATATGAAGCATTTGTGTGAAATTTTGTCATAATTGCTGAGTGAAGTCATGAGTAATGTCTAAAAAGTTGCTTTGTGCTGCCACACTGATCCTTGACCTTTGACCTTTGACCACCAAAATCTAATGGGGTCATCCTTGAGTCCCAGTGGATGTTTGTGCCAAATGTGAAGGGGTTCCCATGAAGAATTCTCAAGATATCTCGTTCACAAGGTCAAGACCGTGATGTCATTGTGTCCTTGACATTTGACCTTTGACCTTTGACCACCAAACTCTAATTAGTTCATCCTTAAGTCTGAGTGAATGTTTCTGCCAAAGTTCCCTCAAGGCGTTATGGCGATATCAGATACCACCATGTTTGATAACTATCAAAACAACTATAGTAAAAGTCTAATTATAATGTTTACAGTGGGAAAAAAAAACACCTGTTCTCATAATTATGAGCTATGACAGTTTTAATTACGAGACACAGTCTCCGCTTCTTTTATTATATATATGAAGGGTACGTCACGTGTTTATTCGTGTAACCTGTAATTCATTGTGAAGCAGTTGAAGTGTGAAAAATAAAAACCTCCCTGGACCAGTGGATCTGAAAAGAAACAAGGAGCTGCATTTACATACACATACAGTCAGTGACTTGATGGTCCACTGCATGATAAATAATCATGTGAAGTAACGCTTATTATTTTAATATTGAGCGACAGGATCTCATGTAACACGACGCACTAATTCATGCAATAAGTGAAATCTTACATAAACGTTATTCATGCTTTAAAACACGATGAGTCATTCTTCAGTTTAGCATTACTGAATTATTTTGTGTAGGAACTTGCTGCACACACCAAAGAAAAGCAAACTGGCAGTGTTGTCGTGTAATTACGACCTCTGTGTCTTGTAATTTTGATATTTCAGAAAAGATCTCATAATTATAACGTCTTTATCTCTTAACGACTAGATACAGGATCTCATAATTACGAGATCTGCATCTTGTTGCCACGGAGACAGCTCCAGCCCCAAGTTTAGTTGCCGCCAGCTGTTGACGGCAAACGTTGCGGCAGCATGAGATGTCTGTGTGACGTTGATGCGTCTGTGTGAAACAGCGACATGGTCTGTGGGAACCGGGATTTGCACTTCGACTGTTACTGAAGACTCACACAGAGGAAGTCACTGTTTCTTACTTGCTGATGCTTCTGAATCGCCAGCCACAATAAAGTGATTAAGCTTGAACCAACATGTTGGCAAGGTGAGGCCTCGTGTATTTACGACAGGCTTTATTGTTATATTGAGTTCACCTCACAGAGAGGACAGGTGACAAGTCTGCCAACACCTGTTGCCAATGACACCTGTCTGTCTTTGACAATTGTTAATTATCTGTGTGCTGTACAGAAAACAAATAAAGTCCTGAAAGGAATTACACTCAGTATTTCACCCTTTTCACTTTGTAATTTGAAAAAGATGGTGGAAAGTATTATTAAGTAATTGTTAAGGTTTTTTATTATTATATTATAATTAAGGTTTTTTTTTTTTATTGTGATTATTTTGGCAGGGATTGTGATGATTTCAGTTGGAATGATTGTTTTTACATTTTCATTTTCACTGAATTAGATTTAAAAAAGATAATCGTGATTATTGTCGGGGCTTGTACCAAACAAGCTCGTTCCTTTGACTCAACATATTTTATATTTCTATATTACATGCTGTATAAACTTGTAGTTACGTATAGCCAATATATATATGGAAATGTTGAGGGCATAGAGGAGTTAATAATAGTTGAAAGGTTTTAGTTTTGATTTTACTAATGCTATATATTTAGAAATACAAATAGATAGGGATGGGGTTAAAATTAAAATACATAGGTCTTTCCATTCCATCAAAAGGGAGTATCAGTCCTCATTTTTGACCTTCTACAATATGGAAAACCTTTCACGAATGTGGCGCTTGAACCGAGAAGATTTCTCCACGATATGACACATTAACACTCCCTTTGTTTGACTCTTTCCCAGGTCTGAAGAGATGTCGTCCGTGTGGCAGCAGGAGCCGTCGGGTTACTCCCCCTGCGTAGAGATCGACTCCAGCTCCGTGAGGACCAAGGACAGGCTCAGCTCTCCGGCCTGGCTGAAGCAGGAGCAGGATGACCTCCGCATCATCAAGTGGGAGAATTTTCAGTCAGGAGCCTCGACAGACGCCGTCCAGGACAACACACCCAGCAGCGCCATGTCAGGTGAGCAGCGGTGTCGGCATTAATTTTCACGTTGTCGCGCCACGTTACAGATGATTTATAGGATTTATACCCGTGTGTTGTAATGTTCTCCACATGCCCGTTCCCTTGTCTTTAGCTGCCTCACATGTAGAAAGCCTGCCCCCAAGGGTGCTGCTGACTATCACCAAGCTGCAGTGCATGCTGGAGAGCAAACAGGAGCGCATTGCTGCGCTGGAGAGACAGGTGGAGGACCTGATGCAGGACCGCAAGTTCCTGAGGAGCCAGATCGAAAACCTCACAAGCAACCGTTCCATGCCGACGTTCGCTTCGCCCAGTCCAGTGACGGAAGGTCGGTGAGACTACTGTCTGAATTCATATGTACATTTAGTCGCCGCTTTTATTTATTTTCGTTGATCGCATCTTTTGTTTTCCGTCGATCATACAGCCAGTAAACCCAGCAAAGTGCAGCACTCAGAAAACAAATCTCGCAAGAGAGAAAGAGCTTCCTCCAGTTCGTCCGACACCAGCGACAGCGGCTCTGAAGCGTCCGACTCATCCGAAGTGTCCGCGGCCTCGAGTGAACACAAAAGGCGGAAACACCACAAGGACAAGAAACGGTCAAAGAAAGGGAAGGACTACAGCAGAAAGAGAGGTAATCTTTCACCGTGTCATGAAGCAGACATTCAAAACGTTCAAGCACGAAAGCTCATACTCTGTCCTTTCTTTCCACCAGCCACAGGTGTCCAGTACGTCATCCACCGCTACAAACAGGTCCTGACCGCCTTCATCAAGAAGAAGAGCATGAGCGAGGCCTTCCGCCACCTGGGAATCGACCGCAACACCATCGCGAACACGGCGTCGATCGCCGAGCTGCACCTGGCCGGCAAAGACATGGTCCCCTTGGTGGGCATGTTTCGCCAGGGAGAAGAGACTCTGGTCAGCTACGCCCAAAGGTGCACCTTGGTCATCGACAGCGACGCCGACCTGTCCAGGAGGATAGACGAGATGAAAGCCAACGGCGAGCTTCTGCCCATCTCAGGGAAAAGGCCGAGGGTGTTACATTCTCACCTCCAGCAGCTGGGGGGTGCTACAGAAAGCATTTTAATAGGTTGATGATTATTTAATTTCCTGAAACATTACGGGCCTTCACAAAATAATGTTCTTTTGTTTGTTTGTTTTCCCTCAGTCTGAACTGCTGGATTTAAATGTTTTATGTCTTATTGTTGCATATCTTGAAGTTGCTTTATGTCTCAAGGGGACCAGAAAGTTGGATTATTTTCAGTATATCAATATGCATTTTAGCAGTTACACATTTAGGATGTATATTTTGTACTTGATAGCCATAGAAATTTATTTACAGCTGCTTTAAATATTGGAAATAATGGATCTTTTTTATTATTATTTAAAAGATGTGTGTGTAGTGTTAGAAACAACCACAAGATGGCAGTGCTCACACATAAGATCTTTTTCTTTTCTTTTTTTACCAATCACTCCTATTCTCATTTAATCCAAAATGGTGGATAGTCAATTTAAAATTCTCCAGGACTAGCTGTTTTACTTTATATATTAAAAAAATCATTTTGTTGACATCATTCTGTGATTAAAAGGTTGTAATTGAACCGAGAGATTTAAAAGCTGCATTCAATGCAAAGTTAATGTTCCTGAACTGCCAACGAATGAAAATAAATAAAAAAACAGTTTTGTTCCTTTTGTTTTTATCTAGGGAGGTTTTATAAGTGTCATGTACCAAAATGTGACAGCATACCTCTGCACATGGCCTTTTAATAGAGCTACTGAATCTGTAACCTTTCAGACTAGGAGTCATAATCACTTGATCCCGGGTCAAAGGACGGGAAAAAAAGGCCCTGAAAATAACACATCAACTCCCAGATCTTGAATATAATTCTGTTAAACTCTGTAAGATGAAACGTGATGCAGCTGTGTATGGTTTTATATTTAGACTATCTCTTGACCAGAGGAGGGGGCAGCACCGGTTGTGTAGACGGATGGGAAAGCTTGGTAAGACATCCTTGGGCGATGGTAAGTGTCAGTGCAAAGTGTTGGCATTGCCTTCCCTGCTGTTTGCTTTTCACGTGGAGTGACAAATTACTCGTGCACAGCCATTACAGAGGCTGCACCCGGGCTGTTTATCTTTGCATGGGACTCTGTCACTGTCACTCCCATTCACACGCCAGCTATCTGCTTATCGTTCCCTCTCACACCCCAGTCCGTCTCCATCCACTTCCTCCCCCAAACCTCCACCCTCTTCTCTTATGAACTCATTCAGTCATTTCTCATTACCTATCACTTCTCCATCTCTTTTTGTCTCATCTATTAACCCAGAATAAACCGCAATGAAGGCGGAGAAGGTGGCTCGGGAGTTTTTGTGATAGTGTAGGAAACATTTCGTGCCACCAGAGGCGGCCGTCAACAACCTGAAGTTCCTTGCAGCCTGTTCACAGCCAGAGGGGACAGGTGCACGCTGGTCTGCTCAGCAGCATGCGGTAGAAAAAGGGGTGGGTGTATCTCTGCCAGCTCTCATCTCTTCCCACCTACTGATGCATGCAAATGTCAGTTCTGCTCTCCTGTCACCAGAACATGAAGTGAAGACTGAAGGTTTTTGGGCAAATCCTGAAATAGAAAAAAAAAAAAAAAGGTGACACTTAGAGAAAGGTGCAGGATTTCATTGACTATTTAATTTTTGTGCACCACCCTTGTTGGTCAGCATGTTCCTAAATAAGGCAACAACAAATATGCAGCCCCCACCTGCTAATACACCAGAGTGGCAGCTGTGAATTTGGTGCTAATGATTGAGGGTGATGAAGCTCAGAGCTGAAGATGGAGATAGGATGTGGAGCTAATCGAGCCTGAAGCATTCTCTCCTCCTCCTCCTCCTCCTCCCCCGGCCTTTTGACTCACACCGGTGCAGGGGGCCAGCTGGGACTCCATTTTGTGCCTTTCCTGGTTGCAGGTGCCGCGTCATTGCAGAGGCTCCAAGTGCCTGATGGGTACAAAAATTCAACCCCCTCCTCCTCCTCCCTGTCCGGCTTTGATTCTGACCTTGACAAAAAGAGCATCTGGACGTTCTCACAGACAGGAGCTTGTAATAACCACCAATCACCCTCTTAATGGTGCAAGTAAAATGTGTTTGAACTGGTGAGTTCAAATGGAATGGGGTTATGTTTTGTTATACTGGCAGCGTGTGCCAGACCTGCTGCATAACAAACGCCTCAGACAAAAAGATTACAGGGCCTGTAATGGAGCGAAAGAGCTCAGACTTGAGCGATTGATTTAAATGCTCTCTGGGGGAACGTAGCTCTTGGCTTGAAAAACAATGAGTGTAATGTCACTTTTTCACAATCACTGAGATTACTGTAAGATATTGAGTAACAATGCTCAGCTTGTGTCGGGATTTCCTTGGGCTCCTGGTTGGTTTGCAAATATTAATGATGTGCAGTGACATTTTTGTGCATGTAGCACCACGTTTGTCAGTGTTACATGTTCTTTGCATTGTTTTCTTGTTAAACTGCTGCCTATTTTAAATTCATGACAGTCGTCTTGTAGATAGTGAGATGAGAACATTGATGCTACTCACATATCTGTATGATAAATATGAAACTTACTGCTAGGAGTCAGTTAGCTTAGCGCAAAGACTGGGAACAGGGACAACAGCTAGTCTGACCGCGCACCTGCAGTCGCCTTAATTTGACAAGAAGTAGGTTTTTGTACAAATTAAACAAACTAAACATAATTTGTCAGTGTAAGTTTCACAGACACAGGCTAGCTGTTTCCCCTCATGTTTGTGCTAAGCTAAGCTAACATGCTGTTGGTTATAGCCTCATATTTAGCATACAGACATTAGAGTGATGTCAGTCTCACCATATACTGTAACTCTCAGCAAGAAATTAAACACGTTTCCCAAAATGTCAGATTATTTCTTTAAACCACCGCTGTTTCAGACCTTCATTACTTTTTTTTTTTTTAGATCAGTTTTTGTTTTGAGAATAGACTGAGTCAGATTAATGAGTGATCTGATTCACTCATGGTATTTAAATTGGTTTATATCTTCAGTTTGTCTGCAGGGTGCGTCTAGTGTTTCAGAACAGCAGTGGAGACGAGATCAACCTTTAAGTTCAATGATACATTCCCCCTAAGCAAAAACGACGTCTTCACAACAAGAGGACTCGACAACATACCAGCAGTCATCACAGTTACTCATGTAGACACACACACACACACACACACACACACACACACACACACACACTTAAACACCAGTGGCGTTTTTTGTTTTATTTTGGTGGGAGGCGGGCTGCACAGAAACAGCACTGACAGGTGCTCGGACAGATTTGAATTCCCCCCAAAAAAACGAACAGACAGGTTGTGTGTGTGTGTGTGTGTGTGTGTGTGTGTGTGTGTGTGTGTGTGTGTGTGTGTGTGTGAGATTCTTCACCTTTCTTTTGCCCTTGGTATTCCTGCAAATGAAAATCTCAAAAATAACCTGCTCACCGCTGAAAAAAAAGTGGGTCAGAGCGCCAATGCGATGCCAGTTCAATACAAAAGCATCAAGTGGTGCATTATGGGTATTTCCCCCTGTGGTAGAATTGAGGTGGGGGCCGGAGTCTGCGCACTGGTGGATGCCTATCCCTGTGCTTTTTCCTGCAGTGACATGTGATGACTGGTGGAGCGGTCAACAACGTGCAATCATAGTCTCATCTTCAGCCTTTTATCGAGAGGAAAAAGAAAGAAAACACACGTGCACATTTTCTTGTTCTCCCTGACACAGTGTCTAATCCTCCGTCTTATTTACTGCATGAGACCACTGGATAACAGCAGGGTTGCTTCAGTGTAGCACGCCACGGAGCTGCTAGCGGTAAGAGGCACTAGAGGACAGTGTTGTATCCAATACACTCTTGTCATGTTCTATTGTTTGCCGTCTGACACATCATGCAAACACCCCTCAATGCACAGTTTGCTCTCACACCGCTGATTAGATTCAGTCTGATGGGTGAAGAACAAAAAGCTTCTACTACAGTGTAGGGTCTGTTTTTTTTATTACAGCCTTCAGACATGGATAGGAAAACATACGTCATGTTTTGCATGTCAGTTCTTTTTACCTGCAGTTTTTTCTTTCTTTTTTCTTTTTTTATCTCTTGAAGCCGTCCAGACTGACAGATAAATCCAGCAAAGGAAATAATAGTCATTAATGAGACTTCTCTTGACAATTATAAAATAGAGAAAAAAGCAAAGATGCTAATCTGAAACCAAAGAGCCCCTCCACAATGACAGCCTTTCTGCCAGCGCCGCTCGATCAACAAGTCTTAAGGTATTGCTGGTGCGCTCTCCATCTGGCTGCCACTGATAAGAACTTACTGGGGGCTGCTGGATAATAGTCTCACAGGCTTAAAAGCATACAGGGGGGGGGGCATAATGTATTCTGGGGGAATCCGGCAAACAGGACCCTATAAACCAAGCCCCCCCACCCTCCCATCACATGAGGCACATTCATGCATAGTCGGCCCCCGCGATATAGCCACTGGGGGTTTTGGAGGCGGGGTGGGGACATCATGCTGCCATAGTCATGATTTGCCTGGAGTGTGATTTCGCTCCTGGAGAAACAAGATGGCTGCGCTCGGGCCGCAACGTGTGAGGCGCGCGCTCACAGTGCAACAATCAAAACTGATCCGGTCATTTAACTGTGATCGTGTTACGTGGCTGAGCTGCTGCACTGGAGTTCATCTATTTCTGTGTACAGGCTAGCACCTCCATGGCCTGCTCTCTTTGCACTGAGGGAAATATGTAAAGCTGGTACGACCTCTATTTTCAGGGTCACAGGCACTGACTGTTTTTTTGGTTTGTACTCCCCCAGGTGTCCTCAGACTGACTCATGGGAGATGAAAGAGCAGAAAATGATAAATGGATGTATGCTCCAGGCTCTAGAAGGTTGTTTTTAATATCTGACCAACTGTACATTGTATTGGTATCAAGACAAAAAAGGTAAGCAGTAAAAAGAAAAAGAAATTAAAATTTTTAAAAATCTAACTGCAGAACTGCACAGGCATGCATCTGTAAATATGGCTGTTTTCTCTCCCTCCCCCAGTAACGACAGCTACGTTGATGAATGCATTGTTTGGACACAGAGGAGATGATGGTACGTGACGTAGAGGAATACGCAAGCTGACAGCATGAAGGAACCCCAACCCCACCCTCAAATCCTGTTGGTTACTGGTCCAGTGACGCAGGACGAACCAGAAAATCTTTGACCTGAAACAAGAAAAATAAAAAATAAAAAATCATGTGAAGGGGACCGGATCCAGTCAGACACTCAACTCAGAATGTGAATGCATTTGCATTATGTTGGAGAATATTTGCATGATAACCAGAGAAGACGTGGATTTTGTCAATGCCCAAGTATTTAATATCCATCATTTCACCTCTAGCTGGGTTATTGAAAAAAAAAAATGCAAGTAAAGGAAAGACGCTTGGTGAGAAAGACGTGTTTTGCAGTACGATGGAGATTTCATGCCGCACACTGTCTCTGTGATGATCTGATAACCCCGATCTAGTCTTGTCCTTTTCTTTTTTTTATTTCGGGAGCGAGGGATTCTGTCAGATTAGGGGAAACTGGGCTTTTCTGTGTATTCTCTATTACTTGACCTCTATTATGTTAACAGTTGTTAATTACTGGGTTTCAGTGAATTCTGTAGTCATAAGAAATACACGTTCTTGTGTATTCTGTTGTGTTACGGATGTTTTGTTTTTTTTTGTTGGTATGACCATGTGTGATGGGGCGGGTGTATTTATGGCTGTGAATATCAGCTGCAGCTGCCAGTGGTGCTAAACAGAGAAAACCATGTCTGTGGCCATATGGAGAAAAAGCAGATTCAGCCAAATCCTAAATTCAATATGTTTTGCTCTATCGGGGAGTTCCAGCTCTGCAAAATAAGATGAGGAAGGGAAACCTCAAAGTAAAACTCTAGAGGTTAACCGAAGAGTCAAACATGTTTTTATGTAAGTGTGAGTATTACTGGCTTTTTGTCCAAACCCCTGGAAACACCCAATTAATTTTTGTCCGGACGCAGTCAATCCTAATAACACAAGCACTTTTGCTAGAACTTCCATGCAAAAACTGAAAGATAGAAACACAAACAGACGCGGTCATAAAATCAGGGGAGGGGAAATGAATACAGAAGAGCAGCAGAGGGCATTTGCATCATCAGGTTATACAACTCTTCTCCACTGGGGAAGAGGACAAAGTCTGTTTTGAAGATGAGTCACTGTTGGGACTACTCAGCATCATGTCATGAACCCTGCTGTTTGTGCTCATGTGGGATTGCAGAGGAGTGGGCGGATTGGGTAAAATGCTGTTTGTTGTTCACATCATACATTATGTATTTTATGTACCTATTTACTTACTGAAGTACCAGTGCTAACGAGGTGGCTCTGGGGATGCCAGTGTAGGTCTGTGAATTGATCCAAACAGAAATATTTCAACAACTATTGGATGGTTTACCTTGGGATGTGTTATGTTCATGTCCCTCACAGGATTAATTTCTATTAATCACACTGGTAATTCCCAACTTCTCATTTAGGGCCATCAAGTCAAAAATCTTAAATTGTCCAGTATTTTACGTCAAATTACTGCTGCTGGACTCTGTGTTTAGTGCTAATTAGCAAAGGTTAGCTTGCTAACACACTCAACTAATGACAGTGACCATGTTAGCATGCTGATATTAGCATTTAGCTGAAGGTACAACTGTACAAACATGGACACTTGGGCTTGTTTATGGATTTTCAGTTGAGCTTTTGTAGTTTTTATTGCTAGTTTTGTGTTCTGGTTCATTGTTCATTGTGGGCATGTTAGCATGCTAACGATAGCGTCTAGCTCAAAGCACCACCGTGCTAACTGTTAATCTTGTTTATGTTTTGTTGGAAAAAAAACAAACACTGTCAGGTTTATAAATTAATTAAAACCAAAAACATTTAACTGATTAAATAGATTTCTTCAGTGTAAACACAGCGGTTATTGTGCTTTATACATTTGTAGAACACAAATAGTTAACCACAAAGTGAACGTCAGATTAACGTGCAGAGTGGAGGGAACACACGTCTCAAAGAAGCCCTGCGTTGAGATCTGCAATTATAGAGATCTAAATGAGAATTCATGTTTTTGTATATCAAAGGCAGCTATAAATACACAGTCATTCACCCGACTCACATCACACAACCCGCAACAAATTCATTAACATCACATGGGAAGCAAAGCTCCTAAGATACTCCTGTGTTTTCCACAATTAGATTAGCTATGTGGCTGACTTTTTTTTTTTTTCATCTGATTTCAGCTCAAGGCATTTTTGAATTTACACAGCTTAAATAATCAACAAACTGCAAGCTTCACACTGCGGTGTCCTCTGCACAAATGACAGAAACAAAAATGGATGAGAATACAAATTGTGTTCTGTCATTTCACTCTTCTTCTAAGCAGCAGCAGCGTCCCCAAATACATGAACGTTATAATGAGCTACGGGTCAGCTGAAAAGAGGTGGAGCTTTTGTGCATTTGGTTGTGCCAATGATATCCTAATGATACTTCTATCAACTGCACAATCCCAATACTCACTCAAGTGGCTCATGATATGCTCTATACCACAGCTGGGGAAGTCACGGCCCAGTGGTTGGCTACAATGGCAGCCAGTCATTCACGCCAGCCACGGGCCTGTCAGGCATTCACACCACGTACCTACGGCCACAATAGCCTCATCAGTAGCCTTATTCAATCAGTCCTCGCAGACGGAGTCACCTCGGGTGCTGCAGACCCAGTCAGCCATCCGCTGATCTGCATCACAGAGGCGTCAACAATCAGAGCCCCCCCCCCCCCCCTTGAATCTCCTTGAAGTGATCTCTGATTTCGCCTGATTGTGTCGGACACCGTGCCATTATTCCACTCAGCGCTTTCGAGGATCACCACGTGATTAGTGCAGGGGAGGAAGGGCACAGTGGCATACTGTTAATCTGTTGTATGCACTGTTTGAGCAGTAGTGGTGGGCAAAGGTTTTGAGTCAACTGTCAACAACTGTCTGTGTGGGTCTGAATACACAAGACATTCAAGATATTTACATGTGACCTCAAAATTGAGGGTTGCAGGACACAGTAAGGGAGGACAAAACATTAATTCATTAAGTTATGTCATTCAGACAAGCAGGAAACAGTGGGGTCTGCTTGGTTGCAGCGTAGATGGCGTCAGGACATTGATTCCCACATGTCCATACACACAAAGAGTGAGAGACCGTGTTAATCAATACCTCTATAAATCAATCAACCCTCATGAATTGTCGCTTGTCCTTCAGACCAGTCACCAGTGCTGCAAAAACACAGTCGAAAGAATCCACATGAACAGCACTTTCTAAAACCGTCAGAACATCAGAATAAAAAGTTTTGACTTCATGCAAATTTATCCTGCTTTTTCTGTGCAGTGTAAAAGTGAAGTAAAAGTCAGTTTCACTAAGATGTTACAGCTGTAATGTAAAATATCTTGTATTAACTCAAGTTTAGTTCTGCTTTCATATAAAATGTGGATTTTATTTCTGTCTGAATCAAGAAAATTCCCTTGGTTTATGACACTGTTCAGACATATTCACAATAACAATGCAGGCAGAGTTTAACGAGTGGGCTACAAGAGACAAAGCTGAATGACTTGCTTGTCGTTCTAGTGCCACTTCATTCTCAACAACATAATTGCTCTGAACCCCTTATACTGTTCTGAATCCCAACATTTCACAAATTATCTGTCAGCGGAGAAGCTCAGAAAACATGTCTGAAAACAGCTTCTTTAATTTCAGGTAAGACATTTTGTTAATTAAATCTTTCTAATTCGAATTTTATACATAAGTATGGATTAGTTGTTGTGTCAAGTAGCTGAGGATAAGCATAGAAACAATTATTTGGATTCCTTCATGATTCGCTAATGAATAAGGAAACAGAAAAAGCTTTGCAGCTTTGAAAAAGCAGTTGCAAAAAACAATGGAAATCAGCTTTTGTGCACCCAGTCAGATTACATAAGTGTTTGAATGTTTATTTGTTGTGTTTATATGTTTAAGGTTTAACACATTTACATCATAATTATGGAAATGGATACAATTTTCTAACCATAAAGTCACTGGAAAGTCTTCATTTTTATGCTTTTTATTCTGACACTGTCGAAACAGGCATGAACCGAGAAGACTGAAATAAGCACATGAGCCAAATCAAACTAGGAGAACGTTCAGTTCTGTGCACTGTGTAAGAAGGATTATTCGATCAGGCAGCCATCTTCATGGGATGAGTGTTTCACAGGATGAGATGTTCCGTCAGTACGGTGTCAGTCAGAGAGAACGATTCCTCACAGTGTTGAGACCATAGCGGCTGATCGGTCGGTGAGAGGCTCGGCGTGCAGCAGAGAAGTATGTAGGTTACCTGTCAGGAAATTAAGCCTATTAACTCCTTATGTAAGACGTCACACATTTGGCTGTGTGTGTGGCACTTGGGTTCTCATCCAATATTTCATATGTGGCATTAGGTAAAGAGAAGATGGTGTATTCATAGGTTGTTGTAGTTTTGTGACAGCGTGACTGTTTCCATGTTGGCTTCAGTAATGTAATGCTATGTGACATTTTCATATAATAAATATCCATATTCCAATCAAAGACAACACAGTGATGATTAAATATATACGTCCATGTCAAGGTTTACCTCTGCTTTGTCTAACCACACAGTGTCTCAACTATTACAGAGAGGAAGGAAATTAATTTCACGCCATTAGCAAAAGTAGCATGACAACAGTATACAGCTATGGGTTGTTATCTTGAGATAACAGGATATAAAGAATATTTGCGAGAATGGCCTTTCTCGGCTTCCGTATACAGCCATGCAAACAACTCCATGATAACCTACTACGCAGGCACAGCAGTGCTTTCAGCTTAATGCTAATAGAAGCTGAGGGTAGCATGATAACATGCTAATGCTAATATGCAGGGTTAGCAGGTAACATTTGCCATTTTTACCATCTTAGACAAGCAGTTAACACCAGGTAGAACTGAGGATGATGTTATAGTCAGGTGTAAAAGTCAAGCGATATATTCAAATTTTGCGCTAATGATGGCAGGAGATGAAAAGGAGTCACAAATCCGTTCTGAAGGTGACAAATTTTTCATTCAAAACCACAGTTGTGAACTTAATGGTGTAGCTAAAAGTCAAGGGATCCACAGAGTCATTAGGATACGTCATCTGGGAACCATGAACGTCTTTACACAATTTTCTGCCGAACCATATTGTAGATTTTGAGATAAAATACAAAATGTAAATCCTAGGAAAATGAAATTACAGGCCGCTCATTTTGTGGCTGCTTGCCACAAAAGAGATCACAAAATCAATAATTTTGCACAGTTATTGTTAGAGACTCATTTCCTTCATGAGTTCCTTGTATAGATATATTCCATCATTTTTATTTTTCTGTCTTGAAATTGGTCCAATGGCTCGGAAGTGTGTCCGGTCTGCACACTGAGCTGGACCTTTGCCCGCTCTAATCATACGGCTATTATGGCCATCAGTGCATCTCCATCCCTGGTTTTGGTTCAGCTTCCAGGAGTCATTTGTAAAGCAGCGGAGCAGGAAATGAGCTTGCTTTGCTGCCGTCGTCCAAGCCTGGAGGATGTGCCACATTCAAGTCGGCACAGTGATCACGCGGGGTCTCTCCCAGACAGAGAGCGTGGGGGTCATCCATTGGGGGGGGGTGACATAGATTCACTGTGTGTTTGTAATGGACAGAGACATCAATGGGCCCTAGGTTTATTAAGGCCCCTAAAACAGAATGAGGTTTTATGGAGCTACTGTGGTTCCACTTTTGAAAATGAAAAATTAGATCCTCTCAACCATTTCATAGAGTTTTATATCTTCTTCTAATTCTTCTCTTTCCCTTTTGAAATACAGTATGAGCATCAATTGCAAGAGCAGTTTGCCCTCAGTTTATCTGTTGTTTTTCAGGTCAACAGCCCCTCTATTCATAATGCTGTACATATTCCAGCTACTGCCTCTGGTTGCCAAATCACACACTTACTCCAAAAAAAGAGGAGAAAAAAAAAAGGTTAAGGTTATAATAAATTGTTTCCTGTCCAGAGGGAAAGGGCAAAAAGCAGAGCGGTGGAACAGGAGCAGCCATATATTTGTTACTCTGAGCTGAGAAGCTGCCATCAATATTTCAGCTATATGAGGCCTCCAAGTGTGGAGCCACCCAAGAGTTCAACCTGCTATTACACACATTCTTGCAAAATGGGGTCATGTTCCACTGTACTGTGCAGGTGCAGCATGGGTGACTTTAACAGACTGACCAAATGGACACAACTATTTGTTAAGGACACCAAAAACTTAGTCAATGGTGAGCCACTTATTATTCTAAAGATATACAAGGCAAGGGAACTTGTTATTTTATATAGCAGGACATACAAAGGCTTCTTCAATTACACTAATTTTAATGTTTCTGGTATTTAAAAAAAAGTGACAATAAAGGTCTAGATGCCATTTTGAACTTTTCCCCATGTGTATCCAAAATGTTGAATTAAGTTGATGCAACAATTAGATGAATACACTGATGTTAGATTTTCTGTTCAGTGAGTTTCTCTCTCTCTGATGGATACATGCCTCTGAGTGTTATGAGGAAAACAATCCCTGTGCCATCTGCTAGTCTGTATGATAAATTAACAGGCTCACTGCTAGAGCAATTAGTTTCTGACAGTTAGAGCAGAATCAATAATTTGCAGAGTAAGTCATAGCCGCATGAAATCGCACTTTTCCACTCAATGAAGAGGCTGTTAAAGGATGCAATTAGGCCAAGTTTTACAGTGTTGAGTGCATTGTCAATTCAGAGGTGTTATCAATGTAAACAAAGAGTTATAAGACAAATAATGAGCTGTTTTGCACATCATTAGCATAGTGGCAGTTAAGGATATAACTTAATAAGAGGTCATATTTTGCATGTGTGCCTGACAATGTTTCTTACAACACCCTGTTTCACCAAGCGACATGCGTGAGCTGTTTGCAACCTAAACAGGTGTGGAAATAGGGAGTTCAGCTTTCTATAACTTACATGTTAGCCTTGTAAACAGGTGTGAAAATACGCCACATTCGTACTATTTTGTTTAAACCATAATTACGAGCAGCAGAATGAGAAAAAACAATTCAAGTCAGCCTCGTAATTTTGTAATTCCGAGGCGGTTACATCTCCCACTTGGTGAAAAAAATAGAATGGCTGCAAACAGTGGTGTAGTCTACGTGATACGTAGGTATAAGCCGCATACACACAAAGAAAGCTCCAGAATTTCCTATAACCACTTAAAAATGCCGGAGGATACGTAACAACATAGTTTTGTGAGGGAACTCGCAATTCTGCAATTAGGTTTTATAAAAAACGGGTCGGGAGATCTGACAGTAAACTCAAAAAATTTGTTTCGCGGTGTCCCGCCCACAGCACCCTCTGATTGGTTACAGGTCACGAGACTTAGCCTATCAACGCCGACGCCTGCTGTGTACACAAACAGTCACGGGACAAGAGCAGCTCCGGTTAGCGACCGGAGCCGTGTGTCTAAGGTAAGACAGCAGACATCACTTTAATAAACGTCACAATCCTCTACACTGAAGTTACAACAACACCGCGCTCTGATGAACAAGTTCACCTGTTGATCTAAGACACACCGAGCAAGAGAGAGAGAAGGGGAGAAGCTAACGCTAACAGCCAAGCTAAAGAAGCTAGCATAGCTGAATAGCATGTAAACAACTGCAATCCCGCAGAATGCCCGCTAAAAATAAAGGAGACTACACCATTGGCTGCAAATGCATCTGGCAGTTACATTAAAATAAAAGCCAATATTATCACAAATACAATCCATTCAGTTCATTTTGTAGGAGCTATTCGTTTTATTGTAGCCCCTGTCTTTTGACTACCTGTTACAAAGGCGAAACACAACAGTAGCTAATATAGGCTGTTTAGCTAGCTAGCACTGGGCTAACCACCTTGGAATAATGTGGTAACAACTTGTAATAACGCATGTTTTTTCTGTTCTTATCTGTTTTCTGTTCTTTTTCTGCCAACGTTGCGTTTTATGCAGCAACTTAGCATGCCAAGAGCTCCTGTGTTAGCCAGCTAAACAGTTAAATCTCTACCGAGGATTTTAGGGATGAATTAGATCTAATAATACAAAGAAAGTGTGTAACTAGAGAGTGATAAGGGCGGTTTTTTACAACCCAAGCTAGCAACCGAAATGTTAGCTAGTTCTACTAGTCATACATGTACTGCTTTTTGTGCCATAACCTGATCCACTGGTCAGTTACTGCTGATCTTCGCAGCTATTGTTGTGTCTATTGGCAATAATTCTGCCAATATCTCAAAATGCCAACGGTAATGATTTGTTGATGCGAAAATGCTCCATCTAACTGAGTTCATTTGAAGCAGGGTTTTAGATACCACCAGAGCACTTAGCTGAACTCTCAGTCCAGCTCTGGCTCAGCCCCACAGCAGCTCTTTCCCCAGCAGCGGCTGTGTAATGGGACACTGCTAAACGATGCTGAGAGCGCTCCAGTGCAGTCATGGCCTGTTACACCTGACTCGCTCCTCTAGACCATGCACTCGCTTGTTGTTAGCTTGTCTTCTCCGGGCTAATTTATCACACTATCAGACTCATCGGCTGTTGGCTACTGGACGTCCTCTGGCCTAGAATTAATTACTTAAACTGATAACTTGAGCCTAATAACTTTGGTGTGCGCTGCAATATTGTGTTCCTTATTCCTGATGTATAATACATAGCAGAGGAGGTTGGGGCACGCAGGAACTACATCTTTACTCTTGCCTGCTAATGCTATCATCCACAACTGATACCCAAGCATGTAAATGCACTTAAGAGTGAGTATGATGATGACTTTCGGCTTTTTCATGTCACTAATGCTACTAATACTAACAACTAAAAACTTACTGCATGTATTTTCTTGCCTGGCCTAAAAATGTGTTAATCTTTTATTTTCTGCCTTGCCTTAACAAAATGCAAAAGTGGGTACTTCATTTGGGTTTCTTATTTGCAAACTCTGGGAGTGGCTCAACACACTGGACTTTGTGTTTTTAGCTGTATGTGCAGTATATGTATGTGTGTGCATGTGTGTAAATCTTTGCTTTATCCTTACCATACAGTATGCGTCTCTGTTCGCTTTGTTCCCTCTCACCATCAGCCATCAAAGGTCAGTAAAGGTAAATATTAAAATTTAGTTGTTGCTATAGTTGGCTTTTAAGATTTTTATCTGGACCATGTAGGCTGTGATTTTTGGCTAGTTTTTCTAAACCTAAATCCTGAACAAATTATGTTATCAATTAAAGAGCTCTTAATACTTTTATTAGTGTTTGTATGTTGGCAAAGCCAGGTACACACCTGTTATCACAGGATTGTCTTGGTTTAGGTACTCTAATTGAAAGTATTTCGCTTTTTGACATTGATGTGTCCATCGAGGAAGATTACCTTGGCTTGTAGACCTGCTGTCTTCCTGAGCCAAGGTTAAGCCGAAACTTTAACCCACTCATCAGTGTCACAGATTAGTCCGAGTTGGTGTCCACTTTTTGCCAAATGGATCCTCCGTTTCCACTAAGAGCTTCAAATGGCTAAACCTCTGCTCAGATCAAAGAGTATATTTCCACTTAGGAGTCTTTCACTGTCATTTATCTTTAGTTTCTGATGTAAACAATGTAAAATGATCATTTGTAAAAACCCATATTGTTTCTTTCAAAACCACAGTAGTGCATCTGTTCATACACTAAACACATGCTCAGTTATACATCCATGATACAGTTCATTATTTGTGCACTTGTACGCAGACTGTGGTTAATGCCACATCCTTATACAACTAACTAAAAGTGACAGCCAGCCAGCGCTCCAGGCTACACAAGGTTAGATAACCCAACGCATACACACACACACACACTCACACTCACTCACTCTGTCTTCTCTAAGGGGTTATTTCCTTGCAGCCTCTGCTCCTGTTGGAGGTGTCCAGTGCGAGTCCTTAGGTTTCGCCCTCCTGTCTCATGTGTCACAGCATGTTGTCACATACAGAGGCAGTGATGTATTATTGAAGACGTTTGCAGGTAACTTAGGCACTGTACATTAGGCAAACATGAGTGCAATTACCTACATCTGGATGCATGTATAGGAGTCTAATTGCTCTGCATAGGCGATGACTGATAATATCTCTAAAAATAATGATGGTGTTTGCCAGGTTTATCTTGCACTTGGGTGATTTATTCACAGTAACTCAGTCAAACTGATTTAAATCATCAAAATGATCATAACTAGTTTAGATAAAATAACTACAGGGAAGTGAATCTAAGATAGCACCCTGGGTAGCAATCCGGCCTGAACATAAATAAAGTGACCACTGATAATAAAAAGAGGAATGGCCCTCTCTGCAGCACTGTGCACTAAAGGCCTCTAACCAGCTTTCCTTTGTGTATGAATGGGCATCTATATAGGGAAAGGCTCATGCTGCAAGAGTGGCTAATTCCTGCTAATCCCAGCGTATCTCCTACCTCTTAGCAATGGTTTCCAATGGCAGCCCTGGAGCAGGGGGAATAGCTAGTGAGATTAGCTGGCGTTAGCTCCTCCTCTGTGGGTCACACTCACAGCCAGGCCAGGCTAGCCTACCACTGCTTCCATGTTAACCTTTTGCACAGAAATGGATTAATCATATTTTGAAAAAATGTCCTACATCTTTTTTAGAGAACAATGTAAGTTTGCTTTACTTCATTCTGCTATTGTTGTTGTTTTAGTTTCGGTGATGTTTGTATTTTTTGCAAAACTGTGGAGGCAGAAACAGGCCCCCCCCCCTTTAACTTGAAGGATTTATGAAAGGTGTGTTTGTGTGGAATTTAAAAGTGTTTCCTTTTTAATCATTATTTGTTTGGCTCTTACTGTCTTTCTGTTGCACATTTCCATGTAAAGATACAATCCTGTTATTACTGCATTTAATGACAGTGCATTTATTACCTTGTCTTTTTTTGGAAATAGTCTGATAAATGTTACGTCTGTGATCTAAATGCAGAAAGAAAAACAAGACGGGACAACTGATATGGGCTTTTGAAATTGAGACTCTGCTTTGATTGGCCCTGAAAGTAGGAAACGCACACCCCTCTACCAAATAACTGACATCAAGAGATGTATTCAAGTTCTCAGTCATCAGATACACTTAATGTAAAATTTAATGTATAAACATGATTTAAAATCCCAATTTAGCACCTTTTGAAAGACAATCTTCAAGCTTTAAATGACAAACCTTAAACTATAGATTCTGATTACTGATTGCCATGATCATTAAGATTACATTTTTGATAATTAAGCCTTTTAATGTCCTGAAAATAAACCTTTTTTATTTCAGCATGACTCAGTCCTAATACAAAAAAGTCATAATATCAACCTACGTTGTAATCCCTCAGTCTAATCCCTTTGTATTGTTTATCTGCACCCAGCACCTACAGCTCCAGCGTGTTAAATCCAATATAATAACACAGCATCGGCCTTACAAATAACTACAAACAGTCTTTGTGCTGAGAGATGGTTGTCTGTTTCGTTGCACGAGAACACACACTCTGTCTTGAGTGCTAACCAGCATCTTTGGAGGTCTGTCTCCACTAACTGAGATCCAGCTAATACAACCGCATGACCATGCTACAACTTTTTATTCAGCTTTTATTTGAATTAGTTCCACATTTCCAGCTCTTCCAACTCATTCCCCACTGTCATTATCAAACGTTAACCTGCCGTTTGACCTGTGTTAAACATTATCTGGTGGACCAGTTATTTTATTGCATCAATATAATTGCGTTCCTTTGTGTTTTATGTTTGTTCAGACATTGATTAATAACAGTATAAGCACACCGGCCACATGCAATGCTCTCTCCCAGCTGCCGCCTTCCCCCTGTCTAACAGTGACCCATGTGCTTTTCTTTCAAAGGAGATCTCTCCTGAAGATGTTTCCACAATCAGGGAAATCGATTGTCTTTGACAACTTTCCGGATCCCACTGACACCTGGGAAATCATCGAGACAATCGGGAAAGGGACCTACGGGAAAGTCTACAAGGTGCTCAACAAAATCGATGGAAGTAAAGCAGCGGTGAAGATACTGGATCCCATCCATGTAAGTTGACTTTGAATGTCCAATATGAATGATATTTTTTCTTATGTATTACTACTCTCTCTCTTAGTTTAGTCTGAACTTCACTTGTTTTGCATAATGCCTTACTGTGTGCCACACGTGTTGCAGTCAGTGCTTGTTAAAGCAGCTGTAAGCTCGTGCTTTGTTGATGCCCTTGGTGGAGGCACACGGAGGACATGTTGCTGTCTTGTGGCCTTAAACCTGTCACATTTATAGCATCTGTATTTTAGAGTTTTAGACACCAACACAGATTAAATCAGAACATTTTTACTTCTTCCTTTTTTTTTTACTTTCAGTATTTCTCTCTGTAAATTTGATAGAATGGCTCACAGGTTGCAAGGTGTAAGGCTATATATATGTCTATATGTGATAGACCTGTGACCTGTCGCGTGTGTCCCCTGCCTGCCGCCCAACGTCAGATGGGATTTGCTTATTAATCTCTGGTAGATCTGATACGTCATCAACATAGCGACCGATTCATTAGCCCTCCCCTTGACAAGATAAACATCATGCTGCTGTGCTCTACTCTCTGCATAGGGCGTATAGAGAGGAGATTTCTTCTAACTATTCTTCTACCATCGCATTATCTCAGCAAACTGCTTCTGATGAATTGTTCTTCATCGTGCATATGCAGCAGTCCTCTGATCATTTTTCATCTCCTCTGCTTGTGCAGGGCTTTAGCGTTGAGCCAAAACATATTTGCAGCAAAATTTGGCCTCAAGCAAAGAACAAGTTGACATATAGCAGAGATGCATGATGTTACTACATGATAGTGTGGGAGGGATTCATCCTTCAAAGGAGAGAGCGACAATATTTTCCAGTTGGTGAACGTTACTTAGGAAGACATTTCTGAGCAGTAATGAAACGGAGCATTTATTTAGATCATTTTCTGTCGTCTTCTGAAATACAACACAAGCACAGGTCACTGTTTAGCTACTGTATGACTTTAAAGACAAAGGCTTTCTTTTGCCAAGCTGTTGTAAAGTTATAAAACAAAACTGCCATTATTGATAAGTTGTCACTGTGTATCTATCCTGTATAGACAGATAACGACCTCTGTGTTGTCTGTTTTGAAGGCACAGTGAACTGTATGGCTTATTTAGCAGCTCTAATGAGCAGCTATTTTCATATATTAAATCCAGCCTTCGCCTTAATGAAAGTCTCATTAGACTTTTTATAAATTTGTTACTGTTTCTCATTATTGAGAGATGATTATCTGCAGACCACTAGTCTGTGAGGACCGTCATTACCACCATTTTGATTGCTGGGCTGATTATTTCATGTATAGATCTATAAAAATAGAGTATATCTACACTGAAAAGTCCCTTCATGTGCCAGAGTATCCTTGGTTTCAGGATTATGAAGCACTTGTGATTTTCATTCTCCTGCCAGTTTCATTTTTGGTGAAGTGTGTTCAAGAGTGTTGAATAAGAACCGTGTTAAGAAGTATTTTTGCCTCGGGGTTGAGCAGTGATTCCCAACCAGGGGATCATGACCCCACAAAGCAGTTGCAAGATGAATCAGAGAGAATTAAAACCATAAAAACCATGACAACCAAAAAAAAAAAAAAAAAAGGCTTGCAATCCCTGTGGTAGAGTACCATGTATTATACTGCTACAACAGACGTGTCCTCTTATAAATAAACTCAATAAACCTCAATACACTGATGGAACATTTACAGAAATTATAGTGTATAATATTGTTTTATCTTGCAAACTGTAAAGAGAACAGTTCCTAGAGACTCAAATGATAATCTAATATACTGTACATCGTCACTGCAGGATGTGATACAACTGTACAGACATAAAGCTTGACTTAGTTTGGTACATTAAATGTATATCAGCTAGATTTCTACGTAAGATAGTCCTGTCCTCTTGTTAGTCTTTATCACACAGTGTGGGTGCAACATACAGCGGTGGAGTATCTCATGATTGCTATAATCAAGATGTCCTGGATTTGCCCTTTTCGCCCACACTGTCAGTGATGGAGGCTCGACATGCTGCCCTGAAGTAGCGGCTGCAAGAAAAAAGATAGTTCAGCATTTTCTTTGTGAGAGTTAGACGTCAAGATGGGAAAAACTTTCATTTCTGTTCTCAGCTAAGTTTTTAGCTTAGCTTAGCATAAAGACTGGAGGCAAGGGGAAACAGCCAGCCTGGTTCTGTCCAGAGCTAACAGGAAAAAAAAAAGTTTTTTATGATATGACACGTCAGTGGCAAAAAGCTTTAGATAGAGAAAACATGACTTTTGTAAAATTGCAATTTTAAACTGATCTGTGTCCTTGTTTCTGCAGGATATAGATGAGGAGATCGAAGCAGAGTACAACATCCTCAAAGCTCTGTCCGACCACGCCAATGTTGTCAAGTTCTATGGGATGTACTACAAGAAGGATGTGAAATGTGGGGACCAGTTGTGGCTGGTGCTGGAGGTAAGAGCGCTCATCATATTTGAATAGAAAACCCATTGTGTGTTTGTTACAACCCATATATTTGACTGAGGACTTAAACAGCATTTGTGTGCATACCATGGCCGTACCGTGCAGACAAAGAGCGTGTAAGTGCAAATTAAAGGTCCGATTGTACTTCTCACTGCATGTCTCACCAGGTATATGCAGTGGTGACCAAATCTGGCCAGGGATTATGTTACAGTTTAAGCCACCATTGGCAGTCTAGGAGTTTACTTATAGGCCACCTGGGGGATTTGGTCGCGGGCCAGTTAGCATCGTTGTGGTGTTGGGGGTGGGGGTTAGCTTGTGTGTCATAGACGCCCTGCTGAGAGCAGGGATTTCTGTTTACAGGGGCTGTCTCAGTGAATTAGTTTATACAAATGATAGGTTGGAGCAGAGGCCAACAAGTCTATTTTCTGTTGTTTGGATTTTGGGTAAAATAAGATGAAATGGTGGAAATAATAGGACATTGTTTGAGGTTGGTAGATTTTCGTATTTAAACTGCTCAATTTGCCATGTTTAATTGGTGACTGAATGATTGAGCAGAAACAACACTGCATTTGACTTTTAGACTGCTTTTCTTGCACCTGCTCTTGAACAGCAATGGTTACATGCAGGTGTGAATTTATGATATTTTATGCAAAAGTTCAAGGGGACCTTGGTGCTGCTGCTGCTACTTTATGTTCATCTAAAAAAGCCGCCTTGCCTCCAGGTCCCCAGTTCTTCATCTTTCATATGTCATTGCTTGCTGTAGCCCCTTTTGAAATGTCAGCTTCCAGACAAACATGTAATGGAGGTCAACCTCAGAGGAAGGAAAAGTGTTTGTGGGGTCCAACGCAGTGGAGGATGTCACTTTTCTTTGCCTTTTGACTTTTTCACTGTGTAATTTTGTGTTCCTGCTTTGATAGCGAGCAGTATAAACCTGGAGACGTCTGGTAAACACCGGCAGGAAACCTGAGGAGGTTTGATAGGAAAAAGAATGCAGGAAATGTGTCACAGCTATGGTCCATGAGGTCTTTCAAGTAGTTTTAAAATGTGTATGTTTATATATATATATATATATATATAAAGCATAAAGGGTACAATAAAGAGACATTTTCATTTCTGTTCATCTTGAAATATCCAGTCTAGTTATGCGGCATTTCTAACCCTCAGTGGATTGCGTACACACGTGTTGTCTTTGGTTTCAAGGTAACTTTTTCTGACTCCACTTAGAAAGCAGTGACCATCAGTTCAACAGTGTACCTGTTCCCTTTTCCATTATCAGGTACAGCACTGCTAGAACACAGCGCCCATATTTCTGTAATCCAAGCTCAATGGTTCTGCATCAACAGCAGCAGTGTTATGCTAACCCAGTAGATAGTTTTCACCTCTCCAGCTTGTGTTTCCTTCACTTTTCATCGCCATCCTTCCTCCTGACCTTTTGTGGAGGACTTTGCTCGGATATCAAGTACGATCTAAGATGATGAATAATCAGAGCACAGGAAAACAAAGGCCTGTATCTGATAAGGTAGTTCTTGTTTTGCACTGTACTGATTGGTAGATTTATATCATGCCAGTTGTTTGTTTTGTTTTGTTTTTTTTTTACATTTCAGGACTCAATTTCTATGAGTAAAAATAGAAATATTGTCTTTGCGGATTGCATTCAGCCTTGCTACTTTGTTTACTCCCTGTCCCCTCCGTGGTTCGCTCATCCATTTTCAACATTTCCCTTGCAAAAATCTGCAGCCAGCAATCTAAATCTGGTGGCTAATCCTGAGGCTGAAATCCCTGCCTGACAGTTTAGCAAGTGGCTGTGTGGAGCTGAGTGTGTGTGTGTGTGTGTGTGTGTGTGTGTGTGTGTTTGTGTGGTCTGAAGTAGATGCACATGGGGTTTTTAGGGGTGAAGGGACAGGAAAGCAGAGAGTGGTGGTGGTCATTCACCATGGTTACTGTCCCTCCTTTCTAAACTGTAATTTTCCATCCTTTAGCTCTGCTGAGAGGAGCCTTTCTCTGCCCTGTGCTGACAGCAGACCTCTCATTGTGAGCAGAATTCATACAAATTGCATCCTCTACTTTGTTAGCCCCTCATTGGAGTGTGCAAGCTTTTTGGCTTTGCCCCTGTAGTGTGCTCCTCTATGGGTTCGAATATGGGCAGAGAAGAGCGAGCTTTCATGTGTCACGGTCTAAATTTGCTCCCAGAGAGCTTAAAAATACTTCAAAGATAGCGACGATGGAGTGACTTTTATTCTCTAATTGGAAATAAAAACCAGATTTGGGGGATGCACATTTCAATTGTGAGCTCCCACGTTTCATCCAGAGGCTCTGTTAAATGAAGGCCAGTGCTTAGTCCAACCTTTTAAAAGCTCATCATCCAGAGATGTATCTCATCTTCTATTATGCAAAAATGAAAAGTCACGATGTTGTAATGCTAAATTGAAATTGCATTACTTTGTGCCCATATTTATGGAAGCTCTGAAAGGCAAGTGAATAAAAAATGTCTTGCTCATCTATGAAAACAAGCCCTGAGAAGCAAGTAAGTATTTATTTTTGTGGGGAAAAAATTATATTGAAAAAACTATTTATATACTTGGCCAAAAGCTTCTAATCTCTGCTGTGAAACATAATTTCAGTGATCCATTTAACGTTTGCTTTGGTGCCTGAAATCTTTGCCGAATTACCGCTTTTACCTGTTGAAAACTAAATTAAAGTATTTAGGAAAGAAAACCTGTCAATACAAGCTCTGACAGTCCACAGAGAATTATGTACAGGCAAAGCGCTCATCAAGTATTTAAAAATTCATGGGCTCAGTCATTACAGGAAATGGAAGAAGTAACTGGGCATGAAGGGCCTTTTGTAAGGACCAAATTTACGTTGGTATCGTCGAGAGTTTGTGCAGAGATTGGAAGAATTTGTCAAACTGTCTCTGCAGCGCCACATTAAACATGTCGTTGTGGGAGAGATGCAGAAAAGGAGCCACTTCTGAATAAAAACACCACTTGACAGCCCGCCCAGAGTTTGTCAAATTTGTACTTTTAGAAGAATTTAATGGCGATAAAAACATTAAGGTTTTGGGGATTTGGTCGTGAGTGAGAAACTCGTGAATGAAGCTAAAGTTACTTGAGAGAAAGGCGATCCACATGCAGGCCTGAACGTCCTTGAATCTGAAGGCAAGTATGGAAGAAACTCGAGAAACCAAAAATCAGAATGGCTTTAAAGAACTGAAAGGATATATTTGTAGTTATATTTGTTTTTGGCATTGTCTTTATATTGCAACATCTCCAGTTAAACCAGATGCTTCGATTTTCAATCGTTGCTGTTCGTCCTCTCTCTTCGCCTCCGTGACGGACAGTCTCTGAAAGTCAAAAATAAACCTCATTTACTGCCATCAGTCTCTGTCCCGACTCATCCTGACCTCTGCAGTCATTAATTTACAATGAGGTTTAAAACGCCATTCCCTGTTCGGACTTTTCAATAAACTGTGCCGGAAAGCAGACACCTCAGCTTTTATGGCACTGTAAGCGATAAGGCCACGGCAACAATGGGAATGCTTTTCTCTGGAGATGATCCAATGCGTCTCACACACACACACACACACACACACACACACACACACACACAGGGACTCACACGGACTCACACGCTTCATTCAGTGCTGCGGACATGATGCAGCCCCAAATAAAAACACAACGCGTGTTTATATTTGCAGGAAAAGGCGCATCAAAGATAGTTGAAGTCAGCACCTGTGTGGGTTTCTCCCTCACCGACCCGTTTGTTTCATCTTTACGTTTGTTTCATCCACTTCTTTTGCTCGTCTTTGATCGACTACTTTCATTTGCATGACTAAACGAGCACCTGACCTCATTTGTAATGGAGAGTATGCCTCTCAGGCGTTCAGTGTATTCAGGTTATTCTTTTGAAAACTGATCGTTCTGTGAAAACTCACGTGCGCGTGCAGGATGTAGCTGAAAGATGTGAATCTTAACAAGTCTTTTATATTAAAAGTTTCTACTGCAGCCACTTCCTGTTTTATGGCAGATCAAACTGCCTCAGAATTAATTAGGTGGCATTAATTGCTGTTATCAAAAATAATTACCAGCCATACTATGTATTTAACATTTTAGTGGGTAGCTCCTTTCAGCTTTTATATGTATAGTTGGATATTATTGACGTGTTTGTTGAAAGTTTTAATTTGTACTTGTGCTGTTTACTATGAATCGCTGTAACATTGTAGTACGTGGGTGATCCGACACAGTCAAACTGGCTTCGACTTTCCTCTTCAAACGTGCTGTATTTATTTTTGATGAAGCTGTGTTGGCAGGAAAACACATCAGTCAAAGAAAATCAGTAGTTGCTTCGCTTCACAATGATGGTATATGTGTTTTTCTTGAGTGATCTATGGCGCAGAGGGAATTATTCAAATGTTTTTCAGACTATGGATTACATAAACATCTCTACATAGCTGCTACTATAATGTACAGTATCAGTCAAAAGTTTGACTGGCGCTGTATATCATCATGAAATGTACAATTTGTGGTGCAGTCTAATGGAACTTAAGCTAATTGTGTCTCCACATCTGTGCTCAAACTTTCATTTCATAGAGAGGAAGTCTGGTTAATCCGTACAAGAATTAAATCAAACCGGGTTTCACGTATCGTTTCCACCCTGCAGAGGTTTGAGTCTTCATCACATGTCAAATAATTAATGTTCATGTCGAGCATCACTTTCTGGATGTGTGGCTCTGTGGCTAAGGTGAGAGTGCTAGCGTTTAGCTGGGCTAAATCTAGGACACCGGACCTCTCATTAATATGGATTTGTCTGTCTGCCCTGTGTAATTTAATGATGACAGGTGATATGGCAGCAGAGATGTGGACTGACGTCAGGCGCAGCTCATTGTCAGAGCACAGCGCTGTCTGCGAAAAAAAGCCTCGGCGGGATTCTCTGCTTAACTGCAGTTTGTCTGCACGTCCGATAGCAGAGAGGAGGAGTGATTAAACTCCCCATGTGGCAGCTGAGATACACGCCATCCATCCTGCAACAGCACTCTGGGCTCCTGATGGACAGGCAGATTGATAGGCCGATAGAAAACAGACACGGGGCACAGTGTTGAAAACTTATGCCAGTGCTTCGTCAAGGTCAAAGACTGTGATTCGCTCTCAGAATTACCGATTACTGAACAGCACTACCAGGCACAGGCCCAGGGAGCCACGGGGTCATGGGGCCCCTGCGAAACAGTTTCTGTCGGAAGTGACTGTTCACATCTCGTTAGAAAGTCAATCGAATGACTTCAGGCACAAAATGATCACAAAGAGATTCAAAACTACAACAAAGAGACACATTGTTTGACTTTTATTAAGCAAAAATGGATGTGCCTACAGTGATTAACATGAAGTCTACTAAGTTTTTAACCTTTTTAACATCCATATGGTATTTTTGAACATAATACAAGACATATCATGAGTGAAATAAGCAGTGAACAAACAAACAGCATCAACAAATAAAAGATGCTAACTACGCTAAGCGTTCTGATCCGTCTGCCAGTCGCCGATTTCAGTCGCAACGGACTCCTCATCTGAGTAAACGTTCTGCTCTTCCAACAGTCACCGAAACTTTGTCAGTATACGGAGAGTGAGAGTTTGGATTGTGCGTCAGCCAGTGCCGGTTACAAACTAACAATCAACATAACTAATTAACTGCGCTCACCTTATGACTTCAAAGATGTGGCTGAGTCTCTCCGATGTTTCCTCCTCTAACCGTCTTGCCTATGCACTGCTCTTTCACCTGTCAACCTAGAGCAAGCAGTGGTGCTGGGCGGGGCACAAAACCTAATCCAAATTTCTCAATGAGGAAGTAAGAGTAGATGTGCTTACTGCCTCAGTTTTTAAAAAAAAATTATTTTCACTTTAATGTGGGAAAATCACGTTAAACTAAACTATAAATCATGACAGAGTATTTCTGATATAGTTTAAAACATGTCTGGAGAGGATCTTTAAAAGTGTTCACTGTACGCTTTAATTGGACAAAGCCGTTTATAGCTTCCTGTGGTTTGCTCAATTAGCTGCAGCAAGTAGCACAGAAAGACTGCAGTCGAGCCCTGTGGGTGGAATCATAATGCCAAGACAAAAATGGGTCCCTGTTTGGAGATTTGGTGCACAGAACAACAAATATTACATGTGAGTTATGACTCTGCTGTTGCACCCGTCAGCACTTCTCTGCTTAGGATTGCACGGGAAGCCATACGTGCTACACAATGATTGCATCGTTTTCCTGCACAGTTCCATTATGCAACATGTTTTTTTAATTTTCAAAATCATGGATTTACATTGAGTGAACATCCTGCCTCCATAACCACCATGCTGCATTTTCAGCCCCGGTGCTGTGTTTTGCTTTGTCATTTTGAACGTGCACTGAAAAAAAAAAAATACTACAGTCGTATTAACGCTGTGCTGTAAAAGTTATTTATTTCTAACCTTTTCTGATATGTGCTGCACTATCTCTTTAGCACGATCGCCGCAGGGGACTGATTCTTATCCTCGGTAACCACACACCACTGCACGTCTATTGCCTAATTAAGCTTTCATTTTCCAAGTGTGGGGAAATTAGTGCCATTATAAAAGAACAAGTGTTTAATACATAAAGAGTTGCGATGGAAATTTCCTCTCTAATACAAAACGCTTGCGAGTTGAAATGCAAAACACTCACAAGTCGCAAACAAAATGCAGAAGGAGGGATGCGTGTGTGTTTTTAATGCGTCTGTAGATGATGTCTTTCACCACACAGAGTGACGAGGTCTGTGTTTACAAACAGCGCTCATATGCAGTATCTACAATTTCTGTTCATTTCCAGCCTTTTGCACTGTGATTGACATCTTAGCGCTTCTTTTTTTTTCTTCGTTTTCTCCTACACCTCTGGCATCTCCCAAAGAAAGGCCCAAATTAAGGGTTATTATTGTTGCCTTGGCAACCTACTGGGTAATTTTGTGTAATTTTCCAAGAGGGATTGCTATTGACGGTGGAGTCCATGTCTAGATGCAGTACACCACAAGAAAACACCTATAAACACAGAAATGAAATGTTTCTCTCTCTGTGAAGGAGAAGAAGCTGAAAGATGCTGATTTCCACCTGAGTACGTTCTGTTTCCACTCGGCCTTTAAATGCTGTGTGATTTCCTGGCATTGTCTGAAAACATAAGGGGATGTACTTAATTTGTAGATGATTTGTAAGTCTTTAATATTTACCGCGCTTAGTCATCACGGCGTAGATTTAAAACCCTCCTCACAAAATGTACATTCTCTGCACGGGCACGATTCTCACCTCCCACTAAGCTGCCTCAGAAAGATAAGCCGCTAGAGATTGACAGAATTACTTTCAGCATCCCCCTTTTCTCACTGTGAAATCTGGTGATCAAAACATTTTCATCCTCTGCTGTTTCTTCTGTGAAATTCTTCGTATCTAAGATTGCCCCAGATTCCGGCACATTGTGTAAGCCGAGCTATAAGTGCTGACTCATGTTGAGGTTTTTGCTCATTGTTTTTCCGCTCTTTGTGGCTTTTCTCTGTCGCAGCTTTGCAACGGTGGCTCAGTGACGGATCTGGCCAAAGGCATGCTGAGGAGAGGAGACAGGATGGATGAAGCCATCATTGCCTATATCTTGCGTGAGGCCCTCATGGTAAGTCAGGAGGAGAGACAGTGCTTCAATGAAAACAGGCTAAAGGAGCTATTTGTAAGTTTTGCCATCGCTACACAGCCGGCGTTAGCATTAACAGTTGCACCGAGAGCAACGCCAGTGTTAACTCTTGTCTCTATCACTTCTTTTCTCTCACTGAAGTTAGCATGCTAACCAGCTAGCCCCCTCCAATCTGCCCTGAAGACGCAGCGCAGCTCAGAGGGGCGTACGTATTATAACCCCTTGTGTTGTAAACGCAACAATGGCTGAAGCTCTAGTCAAGCAACAATCACCACCACCACCACCCCCCCACCCCCCACCCCCCCTGGCAGGAAACCACATTTGGCGGCAGAGAAAATTTCCAAATAGCTCCTTTTTAAACGAGATAATTTTAGAGGCAGGTGCTTGCCAGAAAAAGCTGTTAACCCCCACCTCCCCCTTTTTTCTTTTTCCCCAAAGGGCCTCCAACACCTGCACATCAACAAGACCATCCACCGTGACGTCAAAGGCAATAACATCCTGCTGACGACGCACGGAGGGATCAAACTTGTGGATTTCGGTAGGCGATGTGTCATCTTAAAGATGTGCTTTAACATCGTGTCTTTTTTTCAGCACCGTCCTCGTCTAATCAGTGAAAATCATGTTATGGCTGTTTAACAGAAGAGGGTCAAATCCATTTACCTTCAGCCGCTTGCCAAATATATTGTGCCACTAATTAGTTTCCTCGAGAGGTTGGAATACATTTACACAACCCGACAAGGTGGCGGACGATTATACTTTTCCATTTCACCCTATCTTTTCCATTCTGCCGCAGACGGCAGAGGACATTGTTGCTATTCATCGTGTGTTTGCCCTGATTTGCTTTTGGGTTTTCTTAACCAAATGAGGCGTTCAGAGCGGCGCAACATAGTTCCTGGATTGAAGGCTCATGATAGGCAAAGTGATTCTGACTATTTCCAGGGGGATGACTCACCCCCCTCCCCCCAGGTTTCTTCAGTTGCCTGTTTTCATTACAAATAAAATCCCCACTCATGTGTATTTGTGTGTGTGTGTGTGTGTGTGTAGGTTTGCATTTAGTCTGCTAATTGCGGGCTTCTCTTAAAAGCCTTTTCTAACCATGAAGCACAAAAGTGAAGTGCACAGCTCTTATATAGGGAGGAGGATGAGGGAGGGGGGGGGCATTAATGGAATCACTTAATATGTGAATGTGAAGTTGCTAATATGGAGCCGGGCCACCTTTTGCTTTCCATTCTCACAAGACTGTCACATAGAGATTCTCGACCCCTGTTTATTGCACCAGTTTTTAAAGAGTAAAGCCCCGAGGTCTTTACGGAGGAAGACGTTAGAGATGTAATTCAAAATGTTTTCTTAAATGTTTAGTCTACTTCCTGTGAAGCTGAATACGTGGCCTTGAATCTAAGGTCAAATGTGAAAATATGAAGATGTGAAGACTTTAAGAATAAAATGTAAAGACTCTTACATACCCACGTTAAACACAATATCTGAGCAAGTATAGTTCGTCAAACGAGGATACAAGATAAGTTTAGACGTTATACAGTTCTGAGCTTGTTTAGCATAACTGTGCTCAAACACATCTGAATAATTGAACATATTATGTAACCAATGGTCACCGCCGCACTGGAGAGCAAACACACCGGTGATGTGGAGACACAGGCTTCACCCACACACCCACACACACACACACACACACACACACACGTTTAGTGTAACTTTTACATTAGTATTTTGTTAGAAGTGGTATTCAGTGATGATTATAATGATTATTTATTAAATGTTTTTGAAGTTTGAAAAGATGCCTACCATCTTTTCCCGGTAACAAAGTAAACAAGTAAAAAAATGTGTGTATAAAAACGGCAAACAAAGAGAAACTTTGACTATGGTAAGTTTCAAGTGCGAAAAGGTCTCACAGAAGTTATTGCACACATGAGTCTATTCATTTCAGGTGATTGGAAACCAGGCATCACAAACAACATCTCACCTTTTTATTTCCTGCAATCTAGTGATTCTTGTTTACTTCAGAACATCTTATCAAGCATCTGCAGTTTTCTGCGGCTAAACTTGTAATGAATAGATATGAAAGATAGAAAAAAAAGGTACAGTGTCTGTGGAAAGAATTTATTACATGTAAACATTGTTGGTGAAGTGGAAGCTCAAACCCTCTCTGTTACCCCACGTCGTGTTGATCCAAGCTGAAATATCTCAACAGCTACTGGATGGATTCTCATGAAATTTTGTACGGACATTCATGGCCCCCAGAGGACGACTCATACTCACTTTGGCGTTCCTCTGATTTTTCCTCTAGCAACAACATGTGATTCACATTTGAGGTTTTGAACAAAACACGTCTCAAAATTTAAAAAATTGGCAAACATTAGCATGCTAACACGCTAAAGTAAAATGATAAACATGATAATTATTTAACCTGCTAAACATCAACATGTTAGCTATGTCATTGTGAACATGTTAGCATGCCGATCTTAGCATTTAGCCTGCAGTAAAAGCGTCACAGAGCTTCTTGCATGGCTGTCAGTTCTGATTTGTACTACAAAATAGTAAAATGATGCATGCAGCACACACAGTATGTAACCTGCATTTAAATGCAGAAATTTGAATTTCTCAGCTTTCTGTGACTCTTAAATAAATGTCATGTCAGTCACCTGAAACCAAGGTGGCAGCAAACTGGAGCAGATCAGACGTGGACTCCTGTGTAATCATTGGCCGGTGAAGTGTTCGCCTGCTTTAGAATTTGGCAGCACTGAAAGAGCAAAGGTCCGTCCTGGAGTCTGTGTCAGCTCGTGTGCAGAGCGGGAGAACCGCAGGCGCAAAAGATGGCTGCAAGTCTGTACCAGAGTTTGTACCAGATACGTTATGACATCATCAAAAAAGGAAAGAAAGCAGTTTAGAAATAAGCCCAACTTGTGTAAAAGCTTGCAGAGTGACGAAGAAGGGTTAGAAAAAAAAAAAAAAAAATTGCCCGACTCGTGCCTTCCTCGGCGCTACACGCAGGCACTGCGTCACGCTGGGATTAATGGTTTTTCATGTGGAGGGGCGCACGCTACACTAAGCAGCTGAGGAGATAAAACCCCCGCAGTGACTCATCACCAGCAGAGAAACAAAATAGCAAAGAGATGGACCCAAAAAAGAGCGGCGGAAGAATGAGAGGAGCCGCTCGTTCATGGGTCTCTCATGAATATTCTAATTGACAGCGTTATCTCTGTGATGATTATTAAGTGTGGCCCACCAGGCTCCACTCGGGGCTAATGTAGTGGAAAGAGAGGGGCAGTGAGAGCTTTAATAGGGGGCTCTTTATTTCTGTATCCTCACCATAATATATTGGAGAAGACGTGTGTATGTGTGTGTGTGTGTGTGTGTGTAAAACCATAAGTTTGATCAGATCATTGTAGGTTTTCCTTGGCAGTTTGGTTTCCTGTTTCTTTGTATAAACACCTGCATCCAAGCAGAACTATGGGTTTGTGTTACTGTGTAGTGGTTTGGTGACGTGTGATCATGCGAGTGTGGTTGTGTGTGTGTGTGTGTGTGTGTGTGTGTGTGTGTGTGTGTGTGTCTGTGTCAGCCTTATGCATATATCCCCACCTGCACATGATTCTAATCCCTTTTGATGATTTGTCACAGAACCGTTTTTCCTCTGCATTGGCGTTTCTCTCCGCCCCTGGCTTTAAACCCACCAGCACCAACAGAGAGTCATTGTGTTTACTGTACCGACAGCGATGCACAGCTTTTTTTTTGCAAGAAACAAGTTTGCTGACGCTGTTGTTGTGCACACGTCTGCACACGTTTCACGTTTTGAACACATTTCACACGAGCGACCTCTTCGTTCCCTCTCGGTTCTTATGCTGCACGTCTGAAACATCTTCCGCAGAGTTAAATTCTGCACAAACTCTACACTCCAGATTCATAAGACAGTGCTCTCTGCGGCTGCGTGCCCTGCATCAGCGGATCACCTTTTATTTGTTGGTGGCCGCTTTTGTCCAGAGGCTGTGCTTTTTTTTTTTTTTTTTTTTTTTTTTGTTTTGTCCTGGCCGGCTGCTTCGGCTGAGCCAGCCCCGGGACACATCGCAGCGTGGCGTAACGCTGATTTGTCTGGACTGGACTGAAGTCACGATTGTGGGTCAGCGTGTTCCTTGTCAGGCTTTTTACTGCACACATACGGACACACATGCCCTCTCTCTCTCTCTCTGTCTCTCTCTCTCTCTCTCTCTGCAGTCCCATTTCTGCTGAATACATCCACCTCCGCCTTGACTGTCGGAGGGATGACTCTGTCCTCTTGTTATATAGGCAGATAAAGCTAACATGGAGCTAATAAATCATATAATATCTTGTTCTGAGAGTGGGTGAAATGTCGTCTCCAGCTGCCACAGCCTGTTTACAGTTGAATTGTATTCAAATCTTGTTCTTGAAATGCCCAGCAAACCTACATCCCCTGCAGTGACACAAGAATTTGTAATTCAAAGCGATCTATCATTTGTAGGAGAGAAAAAAGAAAAGCATAGCAGCTTGATGTTGCTGTGTGCATGTGTGTGTTTTGTTTTTTCTCCTTGTCAGTATAGTGACAGCTCTATCAGAGGCATACGAGATCCACTCAGCCCCATATCAGCTGAGCAGCACCCTTCTGTTTACTGTTTCCCTTTGCACAGCCAGTGTGATGTTTGAGAGAAGAAAAAAAAAAACACATGTAAAGGAAGTTATTGAGATAGTGTAAATTGTCCGCACTGGATCCTGCGAGAGGCTAAAATGGCTGAACTGTGAATTCTCCTCCCTGCAGGTGTTTCTGCTCAGCTGACGAACACCCGTCTGAGGAGGAACACCTCCGTTGGAACTCCCTTCTGGATGGCTCCTGAGGTACAGTAAAAAAAAATAAAAACGGCCTATAAACGCTCCCGCAGCCTGCTCCCTTTCCACTACATTAGCCTGGAGCAGATCCCGGCGGGCCACAGTTAATAATCATCGAAGAGATAACACTGTCAAATAGGATGTTCGTGAGAAAATGGAATGGGCAGCCTCCATCATTCATCTCCTATCTAATCATGGCTCGCTGCACCGGCACTGCATAGAGCCTCTAAAATAGTACACATCAGGAAGTGATCATTCATACCAGTACACAGTCACATCCCGTTATCCTTTACTTTTTTATGGTAGGTTAACTTTTTCAACTGCGTTGTATAAGGGATGATATAAAGTGAGGTGGTCCCTCGCTCTCTGTTGTCTCACTTCAGGTTTACAACAGGGACGTAGTTGCATTTGTTGCCTCATTTTCTACAAACATGGTCCAGTATTTATTTTACAAAATGTCCAAACACGTCCGTATAAGTCTGAATTAAAAACTCTGTACTAGTATTACACAGAATTACACAGCTGAAGATCCTAAAGCAGATTTACATCCAGTGCCGGTGTTTATTTCCACTGCAAGCAGAAGTGTGAGCTTCTGCATATGTGAAATAATATCTTCTGTGGCTCCAAAATGATCTGCGGAAGTCTAATAAACAGTCAGCTAGAGGACCGAAAACAACAATTTGAAATTTGTAGTTGTAAAAGTAAGTTGTAAAGAAATCTGTATCATCCATTATCAACATTTTGTCTGACCGTCAGGTGATTAAAACAATATTTTAAAGATAATTCATGGACTCACGAGCAATGAAAGAAGCCCACAAAGCCAATAACAACTGAACCGACAGCCGAACTTGCCTGATGTCTCGGCTGTGTAGTGAAATGATTAAATGTGAACACATAGCGCGATCCCATCTGCAACCTCGACGCTGATCAAGATTACATTGTAGGGATAACTGGTAACTTTACACTCTTCTACACAGCTACACTCTGTATCCATTGCACCTGCACCAGTTTTGAATGTACGACCTCCCTGCAGTAAATAACCTTCACTGGTCCAATCAAAATGGACATTTTTACATGAGCTTTGCATTGTGTGCAAATTTCGCGCTTTTAGAATAAACGCAGCGTGACGTGTTCAGGACACAAGGACCTGGAGGATTTTAATGTCATTTGTGTAAGATGTTCTTCATTAAAGAGTTGTGAGAACGAGACGAGTCTCGGCTGGACTCTAGACTATAAAGTCTTCGGTTCCGGAGGCTTTTTCATGTCGGGAGTGAGATCTGTAAACAATTATCTACGGTGTTGTTATTTCTGCTATTTCTTTTTGAGAGGTTCTTTGTGAACACAGAGACTTGAAGACTGGATAATAAACAGCACTGGATTAAAAAACAGACACGGTCTCACCTTCTTGCTAAAGAAGATTTGGTTATGTAACTTTGAGTTGAGGGGTAAGTTGAGTCATATACAATTATACAATATACATATACAATATATTTTTTTAGGTATATCGAATGGTTACACGTTGATGATTTAGGCTGTTATAGTGTATATTTGTCTTTTCTTGAAACATTTTACCACAATTTAAAGTTACTTTTCTTTTCGCCTGATATCATGACGACGACTGAATTTCTTTGTTATCATACATACATTGACAAAATAGTGACAGACTTTTCATTTTGTCTTCGTGTGTGTGTGTGTGTGTGTGTGTGTGTGTGTGTGTGTACTTGTGTATTACGATATTAGGATGTTGTATTCGTGATCTGGTAATGATTTTTTTCTGCTTGTCTTGTCTACGTACATAAATACATGCCCACTGAGAATACTGAGAATTGGCAACACAAACTATATTGATTTCAGACATTTGACACTAATAGTGTGTGTGCGTGTGTGTCTGTGTGTGTGTATGTGCATGTGCATGTGTATGTGCACATGCCACCCACTCAGATGAGTCATATTGTTGATTGGGTGCCATGTTGCCCTGAGGACATTGATGATAGACTGTGTGTGTGTGTGTGTGTGTGTGTGTGTGTGTGTGTGTGTGTGTCTTTGCTGTATTGCCTGCAGCAGATGATGTGTAGACTCCACCTCTGTTATAATCGGTGTCTTTGATATTGGACAACTCCATAAATGACATTTTGCACTGTTACATGCTTCTTTACTTTAGTGTGTGTGTGTGTGTGTGTGTGTGTGTGTGTGTGTGTGTGTGTGTGTGTGTGTGTGTGTGTGTGTGTGTGTGTGTGCAAAGGCAGACAAAATAACAAAATCCAATAACAATACATGAATATTGACTCCCTCGTGGGGAATTAGGCCCCAAACTTCACAACTTTAGTCGTCACTCCGTAGAAATCCAGGAGTCTGCTGAGTACAACAGGACAACAGGACAACAGGCCTTTCATCTCAGCGTCTGATCTTCTGCTGGTTTAGAGATGAAGGAAATAGAGATTTTCTTAACACAGTGAGCTCCAAAAACAAAGGTGTAATAATGTTTTGATCTGATAATTGGTGAAGCCATTGAGGGCAAAGGGATTAATGGATGTTGTAACCCCCAAGACAATTCACAGAGGTGTTTGCTGATGGTTAACTTTGTGCTTTTGAAAACAGTTTTTGTCGGTGCTGTCACAGTTGTGTTACTTACTGGCCTTAATTTGACAATTAACAGAATTGTAATTGGCGTCTTACTCAACATTTATCGATCTGTGCTCCAGGTAATAGCGTGCGAGCAGCAGCTGGACTCCACCTACGATGCCCGTTGTGACGTTTGGTCCCTGGGCATCACTGCCATAGAGCTGGGAGATGGAGACCCGCCGCTCTCCGACCTCCACCCGATGAGAGCCCTTTTCAAAATACCCAGGTGAGCCGCCATCGCACCTACAACAACCTGCCATCATCGTTAAGAGAGTTTGACCCCCCCAGCACTGTCATTGATCTTTAAATACAGGTTTATACTACTTGACAACACATAATTGAACATTTATTTTCATTTATTACTAACCAGATGTATTTCCTATCTTTATATTGAGACGGATGATTGATGAGACTGAAGGTGAGATATTCCACGTCAGCATCTACGTACAAGCTTTCTTTCAGCAGCAGAGCTAAAACAAGTGATTATAGACACTGATAATAAAAAATAAAAAAAACCTCAGACAGCGGCGGGTGTGTTTTCATTACATCCCTCCTCTGCAGGCAGAGAGGAGGGTAAAGACAGGGTAATTCAGTGCTTGTACTGCAATCCAGAAAAGCCATCTCCTGCTCCCCAATGCAGTGATTCGCTTCTCTATACAGACTGTCACCACACAAAGTACTGTCCTTTCATTTCAAATGGATTTTTTTTTTTTTTGCTGGCAGGGGCTTATCCGTAAGCCCCTCCCCTCCTGGCACTGATCCCATTCGTCCTGGGTTTAGGGGGGTGAAGGAGGGAGGGGTGAGGGAGGGAGGGGGTGAGAGTACAGCCACCCCTCTTCTCATCTGTGTGTATTGTTGTGGGCTGAAGGTGAAATATAATTGTTTGTCGTCTCCTGATTCCAGTGTGCGAGCCGCATAAGCACTTACCGCCACTGTCATCTTAACGGCACAGCACTTTGTCCGTCACTGCACGGTGTGTGTGTGTGTCTGTGTGTGTGTGCGCCTGACACACACAGACACATACACACACAAAAACAGCTCCTGTGTCATAGCTGTCCTGTGTGTTTGCTCCGGGGTCGTGCTCCACAGGAGCCATCACACAGCCTTCCCTGAATCTATGTGACTGCTGTAGCCAGAGCTTCAGGCTCACTGTTCACACTCCTCACTTCCCACCTCTCTCTCTCTCTCACTCTCACTCTCTCTCTCTCTCTCAGGAAAGAGACATGATGAAGGCAGCGATTCCACCACACCTTGTCTTATTTAATTCAGGCTGGCCGAATAGAAACTGAGGATCATCACAGGAAAAACCCTCATTTTGATGTGGTCTTTAAAATGCCCAAATACATTTGATTTCCGTCGGCGCTGTGAATTGAATTTTACCATATATACAGATACAGATATGCTCAATACAACACCGTATACTGTAAAGCAATCTAATATGGTGTGATACAATCCCATACATTGTTCCTGCTGGAAAAAAAACATCACAAGTTTGAGCGTGTGGCGGAGTTTGCCATCTCTCTGACACAGTGTCATGAAAAGCATCTTTATTAGCTGAATTAGCAAGCCTTAGCATTATTTTGAGCCTGATGTTTCCAGGTCTTATGTCAACCTGAACTGTGGTGGACAGGACTGCAGGTGAATCACAGACAAATATAAAGACAGAAACAGAGAAAGGCAGGGACGACAGTGTCGCACTCTGGAGCAGGTTAAAGATTAATTTTCCTCGTTATGCACATGTAAAGTAGTGAGCTCTTATCCTTCATTATGTGCAACAGAGAAGATTTGCATTTGCCTCGGGTAAAGTGAATTTATGACAGGTGGGCAAACACAAAATTTACTTGGATATCATAATTGATATATGTCCTCATATTTGTATCCAGGGAATTAAAAACTTAAAAAAAACAAAATAGTTGTACAATTTAAGTTGCTCATGCATTTGCCGTCTGTATTGGTCGTGTTGTGTGATTAAAAAGGAGATGTATGGCCTCTCATTAGAACAATTTATTGCTGTCAGAGGCGGCGTGAAAAAGGCCCTGGTGCGTCAGCAGGCGGCATTGACTTCCCTACCACTTGCCAGGAACGCTGTTGTAAAGAGGTTTACAGTAGACAAGGAGTTATAGCAAATTAGCTGAGTTGTTCCCCAGCTGTGAGGCCTTGTTACTGTTGACCTCTTAACCCAGAGTGTGTCTTTTGAATGTGATTTTGACAGGAGAAGACGCCTCCAGCTTATAAGATCCGGTTCCATGTTTTCGTATCGAATGTTGCCGACTGTTGCTTTCTGCCTCGTGCCATCGCAGAAAACATCTCTGGATGTGTTTCAATTACTGATGGTTCCAGTGTTAATATTTCACTCCATTGTTCCACTCTGCACCTCGGCCTTTTGTTCTCTCTGGCCGCTGCCGTGTAAAATCTCATTGAATCTTATCACTCCATTTATCTCTCCCCCCCCCGTTCCTTTCCTTTAAACAGAAACCCTCCGCCTACTCTCCACCAGCCGGAGCTCTGGTCAGACGACTTTAATGACTTCATCTGCAAGTGAGTGTGGAGGCCAGTGTGTTTTGTTACGCCTGGGTGAATAATAAATAATTCCACTGATAGAACATAACCATACGCTTTGAATATAAATCCGAGAAATGCATTTCCTCCCCCCCCCCTCCCCCCTCCCCTAACAGATGTCTGATTAAGGACTTCGAGCTGAGACCAAACGTGCTAGACCTGCTCCAGCATGTGTTCATCAAACAGACTGTCGGCAGAGAGAAAATACTGCAGAAGCAATTGATTGAACTCATTGATCTCAACCAACAAATAGGAGTCATTGAAAAAACAAGGTACCTTCCTATCTGTACGCGTGTCCCCCCCCCGATGTCTCTCACATTTCCACGTATGTTTTGTGACACGGCGGAAGTCGTGCAGAAAGTGTTCGATAGCAAAAAAAGAACAAAAACTTCTTCCCTGTCAGAGGGTTGTCTTTGCAGGGCTGCAGCTTAACTTTTGCAGGCAGTGTAATCCAAATTAACCCCCCCACCCCCCACCCCCACCCCTCGCTGGATGCTTTACAAGCCCTGTCACCCTCACATAAACAACTGCTCAATCCTGCTCCGGCTTCACTTGACATGGAGGCTGGCGACGTGAGTCACATGAGCCAAGACACGTTGGCCCAGAAAAGTGTTTCACCCAGTACAGTCATGAAATGTTAATCCTATTTCTGTCGTTTTAAGCCATCATGGAAAGACAGACAGAGGCACAGACAGTAATGACAGGTAACACATGCATATATATGACCTTTAAGCCTCAGTAGGAGTAGATGCTAACTGGCTTTTTTTTTTTGTTGTTGTAGTGTTGCTCTTGTCTCAGCCAGAGCTCTTGTTGTAGTTGTGAAGGCACATGTACTTGCGTTCAGCTACATGAGCTGGTTTTAGATTGTTTACATGCTGCCATTGTTTACGTTGTCGTCTGTTTTACGTTGTTATATCTATTTCCTGTGTTTTCTGTAACGTCCTGTCATTGTAGGACCACGACACCAAACCTAGCGCAGTCGATGAGCTCCGAAACCTCACCGACGTTTGTTATTAACTCTCAAGACAAATGGCGTTTTAGCGGAGATTAATTGCAGTCATCATCAGCTAAATAATGATAAATCCTTTCGGATGTGGCTGGTAATCAGATGTAATCATACATTTCTGACACATAATGTGAGGAAACTGATTTATTCATAGTGGTGCATTTTGATACGTCCAGACTTCTTTTAGCTTGTATTTAAAGTGATTTATCACAGTGAACAGATATCAGTCCGTAAAGTTCAGGAGTCATGTCTGTAGGAGTAAATATTTAAAATGGTACAATTTCCCCTATAATTTACAGTTTCATGCAAAAATAAACATCAATCTCAAGGTGTAGGGAGCAAAGGGAGGATGGAGGGCGGAGTGAGCTGCATACTGATGCCCCTTTTATTTTCACCATTTATGTTACAGCGTATTATATTTACATGTAAATCTTTTATCTAGTTGAAGGTGTGATTACATTTACATTATTTAAGGTTTGTTTAAAATGAAGAGATGCTCTTCTTTGCCTTAGCGAATAACAGCGGCAGGACTGTGGTATGTTTTCATGATGTACTGAATTTGAATATAGATTACCGATATAGTCGCGTACATTACTGCTTTAGTAAAAGACTTGGTTGTGCGACCTGTTCCAGGCATGAGCGCATCCACACTAAAAAAGGAAGCCACATGAAGACACAGACTGACCCCGACGAGGTGGACGACCTCGCCACCCTGGAAGTGCTAGATGAGGTGAGGAAGTCCAAACTCTGATTGTTTTTTATTTATTTTTTGTTTTCTCTGATGATGATTGACATAAATACACATCTCAATAACAAACAACAAAATAATGAGATTTGAAGTTCAGTTTTCGAAATAATCTCACCATGAGGTTTTTTTTTTTTTTTGTGTAGCTTTTCTGGAGCTTTCTACGATATTACATGAGCTTCCTCGGCAGATGGAGTTTCAAAGCTGAGGTTCATAGTTTGTCCTTTAAGCCAACAACAGCTCTGAAAAATGAAAATATCAACATAAGCATTGTAGTGTGAAACAATCAAAAGCTCCAGAACAGCTACTAAATGGACCATGTGGTGAGATTGTTTTGACAACTGTTTATTTGTTTTTAAATATACCATAACAACGACATGTACTACATCTGAAACAGATCTATGATATCCTGTAAAAACTCGTTATTACATTGTTCAAAACACATTTTCATGCATTTTACAGAGATATTTTGTGATTTATAGTCACATAAATTCAGAATTATTACATATATATGGTGATTTCTTTCCCTCCCTCCGTTAACTACAACGATCAACCCTGTTGGTCTGTTGATGAAGCACAGTGAGAAATGCACAGTGGCATCTTTTGCCCAAATAACACCGAGAGCAATCCATCAAACGTGAGCGCCGCATTGACGTATTGAACGATACAACCGGCCTCAGTTTGCCGGCGGATATTTCCACCCATCCTTCAAGATGAGCAGCTCTGCCGGTACGAGGGAGGCTGTGCCGCCCCGCTGCCGGTGATGTACCCGTCCCGGCAGCGCGGAGACAGGAGGATTAATCACCGCGTGACACGAAGATAATACATTGACGTAACAGGCGTCACAGGCCTTGACTTGAGGCAGGACATAAGCTAAAGGACTGCTTGGTTGTAATAATGATTGTAATGCAGTTATCTCCCTATAATGAGACATCTAGGCAGGAATAAGTAGCTGGAAACATGACATACCTGAAAATCAAGGTTTCTTTTTTCCCCCCAGAATACCGTCACGGAGCAGCTTCAGAGTCGCTATGGAAAAGACCAGATTTACACATATGTGGGAGACATCCTCATCGCAGTCAATCCTTTCCATAAGATGGAGATATATGCTCCTCAGGTCTGTGGGTTGTTTGTTTGTTTTGTTTGTTTTTCTTTACGCACGTGTGCTCGTAATACATTTGGTCAATAATGCACCGAATGTAGCCCAGCGTATCTCATTAGCGCCTCTGCAGTTCTTCAGTCTGCTGCATCCCATTTAACTGCACCTTCACACACACACACACACACACACACACACACACACACTGCCCCTGTTTCTCTGCCTCTTCCATAGCTCACTGACTGTATTTTCCTCTCAATCATCACGTTTGTCTTTGCCTCAAGTTTGTCGCTATTTTTCATTCCTCTCCTCCCAGAGCAAAAATATAATGTATGACAGTTTTCACAGGTGGAAAACGTTCATTTTTATTCTAAATAACATCTACCGTATGTCATCCATTACATTCTTGTGCATGTTTTAAATACGTCTTTTTCTTTTTGTTGTCAACGCTCCTCTCTCTCTCTGTAGCACACTAAGATGTACATAGGAGCTAAGCGTACGGCTAACCCGCCGCACATCTTTGCTGTGGCTGATGTGGCCTACCAGTCCATGGTGTCATACAACACAGACCAGGTAAATGTTGTGCTCATTTCATCACACACGACACAAGTATTATATTGTCATTGCGACATTGTCCTGAGGGCAGAAAGTTGCTTTTATTTCCGCTTGTTTTGGAGTCAGATTATCAAGATTTCTCCATTAACGGGGTGGAATTATTGTTATTAGTAGTTTCATGGTAATCTCTGTGACTTCCTGTGTGCAGTGTATTGTGATCAGCGGAGAAAGTGGAGCCGGGAAAACGGAGAGTGCTCATCTGTTAGTGCAGCAGCTGACTGTTCTTGGGAAGGTGAGTTATAATGGTCCAATAAACACAACATCACATTGACATGTCCTTCCCATTCCCATTTATTCTTCGTTTCACAAAGTTTTGCCTGAGGTTGCAAATGTTTTTTCAATTTACGAAAAGCTATCAAACCAAACCAAATATAAACATCAGGAAGGCAGTGAAATAATATTGTAAATAAAAGGGTAAACAATGAAAACTGTTTACTGTTCAAAGAAATGACAAGAAATTAGAAATCACAGTTTTAAACTTGGCAACAGCGGTGTCCTCCAAATTCAACATCCTGTTATCAGTTTGTTTGAAGCTCCAGCTGGTGCCAGTCATGATTTGCGACTTCACTGAAAAGAAATTTCCATTTCAGTTCAATTCGCTTTTTTATAAGTGGAATAGTAAAATAAACGATTGGCAGTGCCACTTTTGATGGGAACAACATGAATAGAAAAGGCAGACGACAGAATTTCATGCATCATTTCATGACAAAAGCACGATCACCTCCGCTGCTATTGATTTCCCCCGTTACCTAAACCGGTACTGCGTTTCATTTCAGGCCAATAATCGGACGCTGCAGGAGAAGATCCTGCTGGTCAACAACCTGGTGGAGGCGTTCGGAAACGCCTGCACGGTCATCAATGACAACTCCAGCCGCTTCGGCAAGTACCTGGAGATGAAGTTCACCTGCGGGGGAACGGTGGTGGGAGCGCAGATATCTGAGTATCTGCTGGAGAAATCCAGAGTCATCCACCAGGCCGTGTAAATATCACTTCCTTCTTTTTGTTTCTAATGTAAGAAACCTCATGACGCTCATTGCTGTCATTTCACAGTGACATTCATAGATATGTAAATCACGTCTCTTCTTGTTCTGTGAAAGAACATTGAGGTTATTTTCCCCGCTCGCTGTCAGGGGATCAGTGCGTAATGGACTCTGTCTCTCTTCCTTTCACCTCTGCCTCTCCATCTCAAACTGGTGGCATTTGCCTTCAACCCAGCACTTTCATTCAATCCACCTTTTCTTCTTATCGTGTGTCTGGGGAGCGGACCGGGGGTCAAGTGGAGGGGCTAGCTTATTTCCTGTTTGATCAAAGATTGCGGTCTTGCGAGTGTCCTTACTGGAACTTCAAAGGCAGACTCAAGTATTTCATTAGAGACCAGACGCATGGGTCAGACAGGCTGAAAACACGGTGTGTAGCTGCACTTTTCTTCAGCCTGTTAGATACTAATTGTTGAGAACAGCAAACAAGACGGATCCACATTCATTCAAAAATCGTACTTCAAAAGATTCGTTCATAATTCCCTTCCTCAGGGATGTTTTCAGATTTGTGAGGAGGATAGTAACCAGAATGCACATATAAAATACTAAACACATGACATTGTAGCTTATGACTGTGAAAACTTGAGCCACTAAACTGACAAAATGTGGCAAAAGTTTCTTAGAAAAATCAAAAATATGATTTATTATTTTATGAAATGTCAATATCAACACATCCAAAAATAATATCGCCGTGATGTGATCTAGCTAGCATAATTATTTACCTAACAAAGGACCGGTCTGTTAACTGTTCACTACATTTAGTCACTTTTTGGCCTCCGTAGGTTACGACCAGTAAAAACTACTAGTAACTATTGAGCCTTGTCAGACGTCTGCAGTCATACATGTCATACATTAGCAAAACAGGTGACATCAAACGAGTAACACGCTAACAAAGTCACATTTATCAGTCTTATGCTTTTACGCTTTCTGAGCTACGTCTGTGTGTGTGTGTGTGTGTGTGTGTGTGTGTGTGTGTGTGTGTGTGTGTGTGTGTGTCTCGACAGAGGGGAGAGGAACTTCCACATCTTCTACTACATTTACGCCGGCCTGGCTGACAGGAAGAAGCTAGCCCACTACAAGCTCTCCGACAGCAAAACACCTAAGTAGGTTTGCCATTTCTCGGCCCCACGCTGTTATTGCCAACACCTCCCCCCCCCGATCCTGATCTTTGCTTCCTCTTTGTACTGCAGGTATCTGTGTAACGAGCACGTTAAATTAGGGCCTGACATAGTGAGCAACACCTTCTACAAGGAGCAGTTTGATGCAGTGGAGCAGTGTTTCAAAGTCATTGGATTCACCCTGGAGGTACAAACGACTGCATCAGTCACTGGGCAAAAAGCTGAAAGTGTCTCGACCACGATAACCTTGATCCTAACATTCATACAGACATGATCTCTACACTCCTGTATTATACCTGTAATGTATGAAAGTCAGTGTTTAAAAATCCACAAAATAAGCTTTAAAACTAGTGTATAGGTGGTTTTCTATAGGTGTCTTCTGATAGGGAACGGAGCTACAGAGGCACATGTTAGGCAGTCAGCTGTTGGCATTGTGAAGGCTAATGAGGCCCTAAGAGCTGATTGCCTCTGGGATCTGCACGTCAGTAGCACTTATCCTGTAATCGCTTGGCACCGAAGGAGGAACAGCCTCCTTTTCTATAGTACGTCCTGTCTTGCATGAAATCACAGAATGTGTACTAAGATTATGAAGATTATCTTTGAGGCACTTTTATCTATTTCGACACAGTTTCGAGACACAAACTGCCGCATTAGGAGCTTTTTTATTAGAAGCACTATTTCCAACAGGTTTTATTTTTATTTCCTAAACTAAAAGTAGCTTCTTACTGTATTTTGTTGTCATTTTTTGGTGATGTGATGATTTTTAAACGTCTGTTTTTGTAAATTGAATTAAGACTCGTTAAATGGCGCTGTGTTTGTTGGACATTTAGCTATAGAAGCTAACGCTGCTCATGCTATTTCTGTGGCTGCTAACAAAACATGACATCCTGAGCACAGAAAGGACATTTGGTTTGACAACGGAAAATGTAATTTAAAAAGCAAAAGTCAGAACACAAACTGTGCACAAAAGTTAGTAAAAAACTCTACCACCAATACCTCGCCAATTATGGACAGATGATTTTGCAGGTGAGAGCAGAAATTTCAGCTATGATTCAGCAGCTTTCCATTTAACTAGAGTGCATGTTGTGCCTTACACAGCTGAACATTTCTGCCTCCTCTCAGGCTTTGCATGACTCGACACCTACAAACCTTCATGAAAGTGGCAGGACTGAGTTTGTTAGTCTGAGTCCTCAAGCGCTTCTGTGTTACATAAGTTGATAATGATGATAAAAAATAGAAAAACAGACAAAACCTCCAAATCCCTACACAGCTGAGAGGTATATAAGATTAGAAGAGATTAGGGTGTTACGGTATTTGGTATCAGTTTTCTAACGACAGTCTATCGTCTCTGCAGGAGCTGGGCAGCGTTTACAGCACCCTGGCCGCCATCCTCAACTCCGGGGACATCGAGTTCTCTCCGGTCGCCACCGAGCATCAAACAGACAAGAGCAACATCTCCAACATTTCTGTCCTCGAGAACGGTGAGGAGGGAGGAGGGAGGGAGAGAGAGGGGAGAGGGGGGCCATGGTTACACTTCAGTATATGATGACGTAAAACCAAACATGACTCTGAATTTCCTCCTCTTCCTCCCTCTTCTGCTCCTTTCCATTAACTCCGCAGAGCTCCAGGTGGAGTGGAGCTAAATATAGGAAACTATTGTTCTGAAATAAATCATCCATCAGTACAGACGGGCTAGTGCAGAGTTCCAGAGACATTATTACCAAACGTACATCTGCAATGGGCAGATTTCACCGGACAGGACTTTCCTCAGGCGTTATATTTTCTAAATTTAAACATTTGTCCTGACGGGTCATTGACAAAGCTGTCCAGATGGGAACTTATTTTAATCTGAACCCAGAACATCATCCTCCTCCCTGAGTGTGAGTGAGGGCACTTAAAGTTTGCACACTCGTGCACTCACTTCTACTTTAGGAGTGTTAACTTTCATCCCATCCCTCATCTCGTGTCCCCCTTCAGTGGCCTCACTGCTGCGCATCCGCTCCGACGAGCTCCAGGAAGCCCTGACCTCCCACTGTGTCGTGGCCCGGGGAGAGACGATCGTCAGGCCCAACACGGTGGAAAAAGCGGCGGAGGTGAGGGACGCCATGGGCAAGGCTCTCTACGGCCGCCTCTTCAGCTGGATCGTCAACCGCATCAACTCGCTGCTGCGGCCCGACAGCCACCTGGGGTGAGATTCAGGAGCGGGGAGTGTGATGGTGTGTGCGTTTATGTGCGCGTCGTGAATGCAGAATGAGGTCATCTCGCAGAGTTCCTACTTATGTATGCGAAGAATAAAAAAGAACTTGCTGGAAAAATATATATATATATATAGATATATTAAGAAATGAAGGATGAATTTAAAGGCCTGATGTTTCATGTCTTCTCACCCTCCAGAGAGGATGACAAGGGCCTGAACATCGGCATCTTGGACATCTTCGGCTTCGAGAACTTCAAGAAGAACTCCTTCGAGCAGCTCTGCATCAACATCGCCAACGAGCAGATCCAGTTCTACTTCAACCAGCACATATTCGCCTGGGAACAGGTGAAGTCCGCCGACCCCGCCGCCGCAATCAGAGAGCGCTTGAATCCCTCCTTTGTGTGCATTTTTCACCTTGGTGCTACCTCATTTCCATCTAAATGGCGATAACATGTCATCATTTGTCACCCTGCGCTTTAAGAGAGACGGCGAGGGTGAAATATGCTGCTGTCTTTATTTACGGGAGAATGAGGTTCACGATTTTCCCCTTGTGCGGCCTCGTTGGGGGGGGGGTGTTGCCTTGGGGAGGGCGGTGGGTGGGGGTGGCTGGGCAGAGAACAGTTTGCTAATGTTAAATGATTTGGTCTCACCCATGGAGAGGAGCTATAAATCATCCCAAACGAGGGTCAATTAAGAGTTGAAGACAGTTAGCGTTGGACTTAAACTCACTCTTGGGTATTGTTGGCACCAAGCCCAGAAATACATTTGTCCTATACTGCCACCATGTACATATATACATATATATACTTATATACACAGAGCATAAGGGAACTGCACTGTGCTTGAAGATTAATAAGCACAGCACTCCTACCTTGTCACATCCAGAGTGAAATAAATTAAAGGCAGCATCATTGCATCACTAATTCATATGGATTTACTCCCTCATCTACAATGGGGTCCAAAAGTCTCACACCACTGTGTTTCCATACATGTTTACACATGCAGTTACATATTATCCCAATCTATCTCCATCCTCGCCGACTTCCTGATGTGCTTCATTTACCTCACAGCGTGCCGTTCATGCTAGAACAGGCACGCTGATTTGATGTTGTTTGTTCCCACTTTGTCCTTTTTCTTCACGGAGTAGAAGTCGCCGGCAACGTTGCTGAGTCATGCTAGCAGCCCCGAGAGTCAGTCAACCTGATGTGATCAGGTTAGCTCAAGATACAGTGCAGGGCTACGCTTGCTTTGCACCCCAACCCCCACCCCCACCCCCGGACCAGAGTTATCCAAATAGGGAAAAGAGCAGTTTGTAAGTACACACACAACAGGGCAACAAGTTCTGGATTTAACTCTGGATTCTGGAGGGATGAGTTTGGGTAATTTGTGTTGTCAGATGCTTCCAGTATTAATCTGTCTGATGCTGCAGCAGAAAAGAGCCTGGATAGAAAAACTGTTTAACCTCTTTTATAACCTCTGCACATTCAATCCAACCTGGTCTGATATGATATTCTGCTTTAGGTTCGATTATTTTGTGACAGATGTTTTTCCACACACACAAAAAAAAAGGTCAACTTGGTGTCATTTTCCCTGCGTTAGTTTAGGGATCAGTGTCTCCCAACTTCTCCCATAAGAAGGGGCAACAACAACAATCAGAGATGGGAAGGAAGAGATTATGAAATCATGTTTCCACTAAACTTTATTCAGTATTCAGACCACAATCAAACAGAAAACTCACATCCAGGATGTCACTTTTGCAAAACAGGAAGAAAATCTAGCGTCTTAAAAAAGGTGTGTGCCGTTTTCTGTGCAGGATGAGTACCTGAACGAGGACGTGGACGCTCGGATGATTGAGTATGAGGACAACCGGCCCCTCCTGGATCTCTTCCTGCAGAAGCCCATGGGGATGCTTTCGCTGCTGGATGAGGAGAGTCGCTTCCCGCAGGCCACAGACCAGACCCTCGTAGGTCAGTGATTTCAGCCGCAGTGGGAACTAAAGCTGCTTTTGGGTGGATTTACCGTCTACAGCCTGTATTTGTCTAGGAATTACCGACCAAGTGTGCAAAGTCTTTCTCAATAACAATCGTAAACAAGTTCTAAAGTACCAAAAAGAGAGTTTTTATTCACTTTCCTCAACCAAAATTTGTTGAGAAGGACGATGGAGGAGAAGCAAACCTCAAGGGGTTGTCTGAAATTTAAGTGTTCCAGCACCTGAAGGGATGAAACCAACTCTAATACCCTTTTTTTTTCTGGCAGAGAAAAACAATATTATGCTTTCTCCAGTCGGGACGATAATTAAATGATGTACAATTTGGTATTTTAGAGAAATTTGATGATAATCTCAAGACCAAAAGCTTCTGGAGACCAAAGAGGGTCGACCTCGGCTTTGGGATTCACCACTACGCCGGAAAGGTAATCGACATTTCATGATGATTCATTCATTTTAAACTGAAGCCAGTTAACACGTGTTGGCTTCTCATATATAACTCAAATCATTTATATATTTTTTTTCACTCCCAAGGTGATTTACAACGCCGCAGGCTTCTTGGCCAAGAACAGAGACACACTCCCGGCCGACATCGTCCTGCTGCTCAGGTCGTCGGAGAACGAGCTGGTTCGGAAACTAGTCACCCATCCGCTCACCAAAACGGGTACGGAGGATGTCGGCTCTTAAATGAAGTTTTACCTTCTAAGGAAGAAGAAGGAAGTTGTTTGCCACGACCCTTTTAATTAATCAGCAGTAATGCAAGTGAAGTGAAACAACAGGCTATTGTAACTCCTCCTCTTAGCAGGGCTTTTCCTCCCTTTTGTCTGCCAGGCATTTGCCGGCCCTGGCATCCCCTTCTTGGCAGAGCGGGCTCCGTCAAAATCCAACCGCAAAGCCAATAATCACATAATCGCTCTTTTTAAAGTGAAGCGTCGGCGTCACGTGACGGCGTGCCCGGTTTTGTCGTCGCTGACCTAATGAGCTGTAACTGGCGTTGAAAAGGGAAAGACGACTGAGCCTCATCCCCTCTTTGCTTCTTCCACAGGCAACCTTGCCCACACCAAGGGTAAAGGCATAAACACAATGCGCAGCCCGCGGACCCCGACACGCACCATCAACTTCACCAAGGTACTGTCTGTATTATCACTGTAATATCTCCTGCATCAAGAACTTCCCCTGAAAAAGTTACCCCCCCACCCCCCCCACCCCACAACACCTAAGAGCTGCTCTTTAATTACAATACAGCTTCTCCTGTTCCTGCCTTTTTGTTTTACCCAACTGTAATTATAGCTTCTTATTTTCTTCCCTTTCTTTTTGTCTTCTTCTCTCCTCATCGCTCTCTCTTTCTCTGCATCTCTGTCATAAAAGATGGGAGTGCTAACCTTATACAGTTCTTTTTCTTTCAGTGAGGTAATCAACATATTTCCACGTAGTTTGTGTCGTATTTTACCAAATTCGGTACGACCCTCACTCACTCCTTGTGGCCTGTGTTTCTATTAGAACCAGTTTCAGTTAATGCCTGTTATTTTCCCCTTAATGCATACAGTGTGTGTGCATGTCCGTGAGCTCGTGTGTGTGTGTGTGTGTGTGTGTGTGTGTGTGTGTGTGCAACCTTGCTTTGTAAAACGCTAAATGAATAACGAGCATCTCCATCTTCTGGACGTAGGACCTTATGCCAAGTATTCAAACTTTCCATTTTTTGCATTAAAAGCATTCAGTAATCAGTGAGTGAGTCTCTTTCGGCTGCTGGTGGCCAAATAAAAAATAAATAAAGATAAATAAAAACTCCTCCTGGCAACTTGATTACACTCCTCTCTTCAGTAAATTAGTTTACACTGTGGAAGTTCACGATTTTCGGCGCCTGAATGTAAAACCCGAGGCGGTTTGCTCCCCTAAAAGCAATCGGCAGTAGCTACATTCAAATGAACTGTTTTTGATGAGTTCTTGAATCTTATTTCCATTCATCTGCATATGTTAGACAAAAAAAAAATAAAAAATAAAAAAAAGCTCATCAAAGGCTTTCGCTCTTAAGAAGCAACAATGAGCTTTTTAAACGCTACAAACAGTCTTAGGCTGACGGCTTGCTGTAACGGTGCCTCCTCCCCTCCTCCCTCTCTCCCTCCCTCCCTCCTCCCTCCCTCCAGTGTATTTGTGCTGAGAATTAGATTTAGAGCTTGTTAAATTGTTACCAAATATATGCCGGAAGCAGGTTAATACATTTGTGTGTGTAATTGACGATGTTCATGTTGATGTAGCTGTCTGTGTTGTCTTTATGAGAGCAAATACTGTAAACGCCTAATTAATTCTAGCAGTTTTTAATCGTATAACTTGTGTTTGATTATGAAATAACGTACGACTGTAGCTTCAGACAGGTTGTATTTATGCAGACCGTGCTCTTGATTTGGCACTTTTTTATTTTTATTTTATGCATCTCTTTTGCAGCCTTCTCTGGAGTTAAAGCTCAAGCCTGAAAAAAAAATCTTGCTTGATGTGCCTCTCGATGACACAGTACAAACGAAAACGGTGATTGGTGATTTTTAAAAAAAAAACAAAAAAACAACAACAACAACAACAAAACAAAACAACATGATGAAAGTGCATTGAGAATTGTAATGGAAACATGTCCTCCATTATGATTTTTAAAGATGTGAATCATCTACAGGTGGGCTGCAGCTGACACAGTGTCTTTATTTTGCTCCCTTATCCTCAACTACTCTGTTGGCCTATGTGCACTGTTATCAAAATGCTCCCATTTATCCCATAAAGTTGTAAAAATAAAGGCATTAGTAGTGTAGAGAGTAGTGAAACCAGGCAGTACAGTTTGAATTATATTGGTTTTTGACACGTTTAATGTTTTTTCAGCCGGGCGAACAGGGAGACACGCCCTACCACCCGAGAGAAACCACCAACATGAGAACACAGACGGTGGCCTCTTACTTCAGAGTAAGACTTTATTCTCTCTTTTTTAAATTGCTCACGTGTCAGTGCAACAGTTTTTCTTTATTCCCTCGCTGCTCTCGTGGTCTCTCTAGTACTCTCTGATGGACCTGCTGTCCAAGATGGTGGCGGGGCAGCCTCACTTTGTGCGCTGCATCAAACCCAACAACGATCGCCAGGCCAGCAAGTTCGACCGGGAGAAGGTTCTGGTTCAGCTGCGTTACACCGGCGTTCTGGAGACCGCCAAGATCAGGCGGCAGGGTTACTCTCACCGCATCCTGTTTGCCAACTTCATAAAGAGGTCAGCAGGTTCTCGCTCCAGTTTTAAAAGGAAGGAAACAGCTGATTAAAGTCAGTGTGTGACGTGTCCAGCTGATGACGCTGATTGTTGCAGGTACTACATCTTGGCGTTCCCTGCTCACGAGGAGCCGGCTGGGACTCCAGAGACGTGTGCTGCAATACTGGAGAAGGCCAAGCTGGAGAGCTGGGCAATGGGGAAGACTAAGGTGAGTAGTGTTTGCGTTTGAAGTGGCGTTGGTAGTTGGTATTCCCCGTCACGGTATCTCGTGCAGCAGCCTGGTATAGTGAGCACGAGGCGTGGTGTGAAATCAGTGGCGTGCTCCTTTAAACGAGACACTGAGGCCCAGTTTGATAAAGTTTAGAGAAGAAACACTGTGTTTTATTGTCAAATCAGAACATCGTGCTTTCACTAACTGGGTGCATTGGCTTCCTCACTGCACTGACGTCAAAATAAAACCCATTTCAGCTTGGCGTGATTGTACAGGCGAATTATAATGCTGTTGCTAGGAGGGGGAGAACATGACTGCAACACACTGAAATGATGACTTCATTGATGCTGGGATCGATAAAGTGTTTTGTCTTGGCTGTCAGGTTTTCCTGAAGTACTACCACGTTGAACACCTGAACCTGATGGTGCAGCAGGCAACACAACGCATCATCCTGCTCCAGGCGTACGTTCGCGGCTGGCTGGGAGCCAAGCGCTACCGGCGGATACTGAGAGAGCGGGAACAGAGCGCTCTGGTGCTACAGTCGGGTTAGTAATCCGCACGCTCTGTCAGTGTCCCGGAATATGAATGAGTCACGGAGCAGCTGCGCTAATTCACGCTTTAATCTCCAGCTTACAGAGGTCATAAAGCTCGGAAGAGGGTCGCCGAAGACAAGATCAAAGCGAAGTTTGAGGCCTTCATCACCCAGCTTCAGGCCGGTGAGAACAGTCGTTCTACACGATCCGAGCTTGGTGTGAGTTCTGCTGGTTTATGTTTTGTTTGTCTCCCTCTTCAGTTTGCAGGGGCTACCTAGCGAAAAAGAAATACAAGGAGTTGATGGACGAAAAGAACAAGGCTGCGACCAAGATTCAGGCTCGATACAGAGGCCACAAGGAAAGGAAAAGCTTCAAAAGAAAACGGTGAGGGAAAATCCAAACAATATACCCCTGGAAAAAAAAAAAGATGTTGAATTGTTTGACTGACAAAGATGTACCCATTTTCTTTTCTAGGGAAGCCAAAGAGAAAGAGAAAGCAGAGAAGGCCCTTAAAGAAGCAAAGGACGAGGAGGACGAGACTAAAGCCGCTGTGGTTCTCCAGAGCAACTACAGGGGATTTAAAGAGAGGAAAAAGTTCAAGGAGAGGAAAAAGACGATGGCCGGGGCCGAGCTAGAGCTGCCGCCAAACATAGTGGAGGAAGAGGAACAGGAAATAGGCGGGGAAGAGCCTACGGGTAAGGAAGAAGGGGCAAAGACAGAGGAGAATGAGGAGGATGAAGAAAGTACTTATGAAGCCGAGGAAAATGATGACAGCGATCACACACAGGTGCCAGAAGATGACGAACATACAGAGGTGGCGGATGAAGCGGTGATTTCGGACGCACCAGCAGCAGAAGCTGGAAAAGAGGAGCAGGAAGAGGTCAAGACGGGGGGAAATGGACAGGAAAATGCTGCAGGGGAAGAGGCTGTCAACTTAGAGGAGGAAACCAAGGCAGCCACTGTGATCCAGAGTAATTTCAGAGGTCACAAAGAGAGGAAGAGGCTGCAAGAAGAAGGCAAAATCCCAGCGAAGAAACAGAAAGGAAAAAGCCCGACAGGTGAAGAAGAAGAAGAAGCAGCCGCAGCGACCACGGAGGAAGAACTTCCCGAAGCTCCGACACCGGCAGAGGAAATCTGCAGTGAAGACACAGAAAAAGGAGAAAAAGAGGAATCAGCAGAAGCTCAAGAAGTTTCTCGTAGCGACGCCAAGTCAGAGGACGCAGACGAGGCCAAAGCAGCGGTGGTGCTTCAGAGTAACTTCCGCGGCCACAAGGAGCGCAAACGTCTGGAGGAGGAAGGAAAGATCCCGAAGAAAAAGAAGAAGAAGAAGACGAAGGTTACACCAGGACCTCCAAAAGAGGAAGAACAGGTGATGCACACAGAAGAATCGGCGCCAGACTCCCAGCAGGACGCATCTGCCGAGAACGTGGACGGACTGGACGAGGAGAAAGCTGCTACCGTCCTTCAGAGTAACTTCAGGGGCCACCGGGACCGAAAGAAGCTGAAAGCAGAGAAAGAAGCTCAGAAGAAAGCGACGGAAGAGGCCGCCAACGATGCAGAGGGGGGAAGTAAAGAGGAGCGAGAGGAAGCCGAGGAGGAGGTCCTGGATGTTACTGATGTGGAGATTGAACATAAAGAGGAGACTGAGGCTGAGAAAGAAAGACTGGAGGAGGAACAGGCGGCAGTGAAGATCCAGAGTAACTTCAGAGGGTACAAGGACAGGAAGAACCTGAAGGCCAACAAGGAAACGGCACAGAATGAAGCTCAGCAACTAGAGAGCTTCTCAAAACAGGTCACGCCACTTTACTCCCCAGTCACCTCCCCAACTTATAATTTTTTTCCTACTCGTATATTATTTCTGTTTAATCTCTTTCGACAGATCGCGCAGACTTCTCAGGACTTCGGCGCCCTGCAGCAGAAGCTGAATGAAATCATCCAGGCCCATCAATCAAACCCGGCGAACAACGGCATGTTTGTGAGGGGGAAAGCAATGAATGGCTTCGCTCCCCAGAATCAACAATCAAGTAAGATAAGAGAGACAGACTCACTGTTTGTGTGTGTGTGTGTGTGTGTGTGTGTGTGTGTGTGTGTGGGGAAAAAACAGATGATAAAAAGGTGATACATGCAATGCAGAGTGTGGGCTCGGATGAACCTGAAGTTAATGTGCAGTTTTGGTTCTGTTTTTTTTTTTTTTTTTTTTTTAAACCCTGAATCATCAAGGTAATCAAGCGAGAGTTCAGGATTACATTCACCCACATGATTCAGAGTGGAACTGAGTCATTTCCTGACGCACAAAGAAAGAAAGGGAAACAGGGCTACGTTCAAACTTTAAATGGAAATATCCAGGATCTGGGGAAAGGAATCTGTCCGTACTCGTGATGTTATCAGAGGGACGGCGTCCTCTCTCTCTCTCTCTCTCTCTCTCTCTCTCTCTCTCTCTCGTGCGTCTTGATTAGGTCAGGAAACCTGGGAAAGTCAAGTGCCAAAACAGGAAGCGCCTTCTCTACCTGATGTGTCATCAAATATAAAAAAAAAAATTTCATCTGCGCAGGTGATAGGTGTAATTGCTTTTGTGGCGGGGGTGCAAATTGAAAGTTCACTGTCTCTGTGAAATCAGAGATGGCAGCTGAAATGTCACCGCCGTCGCAGGTTCGGGTGTCTTGATGAAATAATGAAGTAATTATGTAATAAGATCAATGAGTTTCTTGGACGGTATCGTGATTATTCTGTAATCCATTTGATCTTTTGTGGATTTTTTCTTAAGGTTTATTACAGAATCTAGAGCGTAGGTTTACAGTGTCTCTTGAATCTTGTCGAATTCTAATAATTATTGTGACATTTCGTCTTTTAATTAGTCGCACTATAAACTATTAATCGCTTATTTACCCTGAACATGATTTACCCTAACCTAGTTAACACACACACACACATTATGTGGTGTTCGATCGTTCAAGGTTTTGGGGAATAGGCATATTTGCTTTCTTGCCCAGATTTAGCCAGGATGCGGTTAGCTTAGCTTAGCTTAGCATAGCATAAAGACTTGAAAACAGAGGGGAAACAGCTAGCATTGTTTGGATTTCCCCCTCATATCGTTTTAATGACAAATTAAGTGTATGTATGAAGTATGAACATTTTTACACACAAACACACACACACAAATAAACAGACATGTTTGCCCTTTACAGGCTGTTCTTGAGCACAGCACGTTGCCTGAAGTAAAGCAGAATGAATTATCTGTGTTATTTCCGAGGGCTACAGCAACTCCCTGTAAAGTGATGCTTTTCAGCCCCACTAGGTCATTTCTCCATCGATAGGCCGAAGCCGTCCTCATGAATTTAATTGACGTAATAAAACTTCATAAGAATCATTTGTGACACAGACAATAAAACCGGAGGAACGCCAGTCACAATGTTCTTCATGGGAAAGGTCATCAAATGTTAATCACGTTACTGCGAGTGAGCGTTTCCGGCAATTGTGGCAGGAATTAAAAAAAAAGAAAAAAGAGGGTGCGTGAAATTGGCTTTACTTTGTTTGAGCAACACAGAGTGACCTTTTAGAGCCACTCGTTCAATAATATCAGAAACTTTTCATCTCCTTTACCTGAGAGCTTCTGCACGTGATGGATGGTTTTCGCCACGTGTTCTTCACCCTGGCGTGAACGCTGATTAATAATGAGCAACAAGCAAAGGTCATTGTAATATGTTTATAATTGCAGTATATCAGCTCATGACAAATGGAAGACGTCATGCATGTAAAAAAGAAGTCAAGCCGGTCACAAACACACGCCTCCCGCTTTATGTTCAATAGGTGAACATGGGTCATTACATAGTTATAGGGCTCTTTGTGTCAAAGGTTGTTTCACATAATCTCTGTTGGAAAATTCAAATCAGCCAAAGGCCTCAGGGTTAAGCTACCGTACGTATGGAGGGCCGCTCAATAAGCACAACAAAGTCAAAGTGTAGCGTGGCGTTGGATCACGCTCAGCAGTCGCTTTAGTAATCCAGTCGGCCGTGTGCATCGATTCCACCGACTCTCCGGCCATCTGCTCGTGATGAGCAGCCGCACAAATGACCACAACAAGCTGGCTCCTTCAGCAAGATGGAAAAACACTGACCTGCTGTTGGATGCGGGTGTGTCATATGTTGGCCTAACCTTCTTTAACCGTCACGTCGTCTTATTTAGGCGCTCAGGTTTCTGCAGAGATCATCACCAACCTCACTTAGAGCTGAGGCGCGATGGACGGAGGGTTTGAACCAAACAGAGAGTCGAAAGACGACGGCTTGTTTGTTTCGTCTCAAAGCTGAAAAGGGACAAAACATGTCTTGAAAATTTAGGAAAAATCAGCCCTTGTGCGTCCTGACGGCCAAAGGGTTAAAAGGCGCCGACTGTGTGTCGCAACTTCCTAAAAATAAACTACCTTTGCATGTGACAAATAAAATGTAGAGCTACTGTTTAGTGGCATCATTGCTTATACCTGAAACATAAAATACAATAATATAATTATGTATTATTAGTATTCAAAAACCCACCTTTAATTGACATGCATTTTCACACCTCTCGAAAGGCATTCTGGGTAAATATAGGAAATAAGACAATCCAAGTTGAAGGGGGGGAAATGTGTCGCCAAAAAAAAAAAA